>NW_019720583.1:1083344-1096907 GCF_002891405.2 Cryptotermes secundus
CAATATTATTGCTGTCAAATACATTGTCCCATGATTCATTACTTAATTTTGTGACAAAATCTGCCATCGTATGCTTGTTGATTTTCCTTACTGTTTGATATTGTTGATTACTGGGCTGAAGGTCAATATTATTTATTTCTATGAGTTGAGCATCATGATCGGATAAGCCATTTATAAAGGGTCCTACAGTATAGTCTCTTAATTTTGAGTTATCAATGAATATATTATCTATCGCTGAACTTGAATTATTTTGAACTCTTGTGGGAAAGTTAACAGTACTGGAGAGATTGTAAGATGATAACAAAGAGTCTAAATTTAGTTTCCTATTACTGTCGATGAGATAGTTTATATTTATATCACCAGATAAAAGTAGCCTCAGTAGAACATATTATGTTGCCTTGAATAAATGTTAAGTCCTATCATTAATATTATTATTAATCATCAACATGCAGGTGCCTTGGGTTTTGGTATTCACATTACCTTCCAACACACAACTAATCAGCGGGTATACTGCAATAACAAAGAGCTGGCTTTGAGAACAGTCCATGGGCAATGCATAATTTACAGTGAAACATCTCTGGCCCCCCAAAACAATTTGGTTAGCATACGGAAAAGCATCAACACAGATAACTTCATGTGGCCTGTCCGTGGGAAGCAAAGGCCGAACCTGAAAAAATAATTCACATCAATGTCCTAATTTAAATGAAGCACAAAACTAGGCCAGACACTTAAAGGAATCAAACTATATAGAAATAGTACTTACAGTGATTTACAAGTTATTTAATGACATTGCATTAAGTGCTAAGGTTATTTAGTGTCAAAAAATATTTATAAAAATGAAGCATCATAAATGTATTTAAACAAGAAACAAATATAAATGACATTTTATTGATCACCAACTGTGATGGATGTGTTTTACATTTCCTAAAAGATTTACTCCATATTTGACGTGTTTTGTCATCAACTTCTTCAGCCTGCCATATACAAGTGTTAACTGAGAGGATAGTCTTTTTAAAATGCTGTTCACATGTCAGTTACTCCATACATATCAAGGTTATTTATTAGAAAAGATTTTAAATGATGCAATATTGCCTCAAAACTATATACAATTTTTTACTTAATCAAAGTTTATGGAGATGGAAACCGGTATTTGGAATGTAGGTAGTTTATTGTAAATGAATACAGACCAACATTAGACGAAAGTGATTTAAACAGTTCCCCCTTCGATCAGGAAATTCGTGTCATGTGATAATGTTCCAGACTTGTATTTTTGATCTTCCTGAGTTTCAATCCTGGCCAAGATACCAACTATCCTGACAGGTTTTTCATACTTTTTCTCAGTCCCATCAGCCATACAACAAGATGATACTTCAAAATAGTCACACCAATTAATTCCATTTCCTGGAATGTGAAGAAATCACTTCAAATATTAACAGCTATATTGAAAGGCAAAGGTAGTTCAAGCAAGTAAACCACGAAATAGTCTTAAGATCCCTGCAGGCTGAAATACTGAATTTAGCTTCAAATTTATCCGTACCACTCTGACGGAGGTACAAGGTGGTTCAAATATGACCAGGACTAATTTTTTTTTTTAACCATAATTGCCAAACACTTACTTGCACGTCAGTTTTCAACGTACTCCCCTCCGGAGTCAACACATTTTTTCCAACTTTCTGGAAGCATCCTGATGCCCTTTTCAAAAAAGGCTTGTGGTTGGTGACGTATCCACTCCCGAACAGTCTGGATGACAGCGTCATCGTCCACAAACTGCATGCCTTGCAAGTCTGATTTGAGCCTTCCAAACAGGTAGAAATCACTTGGAACCAATTCAGGACTGTACGGCAGATGTGTCAGAAGGTTCCATTTCAATTTCCGGGGGGTTTCCATTGTTGTTTTGGCCGTATGGGGGCATGCATTTTCTTGAAGGAAGGCTACCCGCTTTCCACCTGTGTTCCGCTTGGATCGGAACTTTTACTTCAAGTATGTTGCAAGGAGGTCTGAGTAATAAGCTGCAATGACTGTTCTGGCTTCTGTCAGACAGTCTACGTGGATCACCCCGTCAGTCCCAGAAGAACGTTGCCATCACTTTTCCTGCCAAACGGCTCCTCCGCACTCTCTTGGGTTTGGGAGAACTGGTATGCCGCCACTCACGCGATGACTGCTGGGACTTGAGAATGAAGTAGTGCACCCATGTTTCATCGGTGGTCACTATAGACTTCAAAAATGCATTACCTTCATCTTCAAACTGCTCTAGAAGACGACTGCCAGCTTGCACGCGCACCATTTTGTTCACGTCCATCAAAGTGCATGGTACCCACCGTGCATTCACCTTGCAATAGTGCAGGTGGTATTTCACGATGTCTTCTACACTACCAACACTGATGGACAGCATTGCTCCAAGTTCCTTGATAGTGATGCGCCTATTCTCACAAATAAGCGTGTCTGCACGATCAACGTTTGGCTCAGTGATGGATGTTCGTGGCCGACGATCATGCAGTTCATTCTCCATGCGCTCTCTGCCCTCTCTGAAGCACTTACACCATTCAAACACAAGGGTCCGTGAGAGACTCTCTTCCCCATACTGTTGTTAGTCTGTAGTGAATATGTTTTCTCCAAGGAATCTGATCACAATGCATTGTTCCACGCTCTGCAGTACCTTCTGTTCGCTCATCACTCTAGCAACACCCAGACAGGACTGAACAGGTTCTAACCTGAACTGGAGGCAGGGTGGAGGTTGTGGCTTCACTCTCTCAAGGTCACACAGCTGCTGCGCAGTGCGGCTTCTTTACACACAAATCAGTCCCCGTCATATTTGAACCACCTTGTATTTTGGTTATCACTATTTTCTTCCCAGTTTATTTAATGCTTTGTGAACTTTGTCATATGGCAAAATAATGGTGACTGTTGAGCTCTTATTCCAACAATAGTTGAACAGAATGAGGAAATTGACAAGGAACCTGTCAGGATAGTTACTTAAAATGCAGACCAGGAAAGGGGCTAAATATTACACAATAATATTTGACATGTGTATCATATTTCCACTGTACTTTATTGCATAATTCTATCTTCCACAGACACCATTACTTTAATAGGCTTTGCAATTTCAACATTCACCACAGCAATGATTGTCAAATAATCAGAAAATCAGAATTTCAAAACTAAACATAAATTTAAATTTTCTTTCCCACTTGAAAAAGAGATACCTATAAACCAAACAATAATCTCAGTAAATTAACTTATATCCTCATACCACTAATAGTATTA
The DNA here is from genome assembly GCF_002891405.2 of Cryptotermes secundus. Classification (NCBI taxonomy): domain Eukaryota; kingdom Metazoa; phylum Arthropoda; class Insecta; order Blattodea; family Kalotermitidae; genus Cryptotermes; species Cryptotermes secundus. The sequence goes on from NW_019720583.1 coordinate 1,086,609, forward strand.
CTACTAAGTTATTGCCACTGTTCCATGAATTTGAACATTAAATGCCCATGCAATTCAAAGTTTTTAAAATACTGTATATCAAGCACAATACACCACACTTTCATACTTAAAATGCACGCAAATAACATGTGTCACGGGTAAAATATAACATAAATATTTAACTAGTATCTTGGAATAAACCCGACTTTTGAAACTTCATAACCTAGTGAAAATATATTTAACCCAAGGAGCCTATAGAAGTATTATGTTGAATTAAGCAAAAAACTGTAGCACCATAATAATTACCATTGTATACAAAACTTTAAAAACTGGTATGTATGTTGAGTTGGGTGGGGAAGCCATGATTCTGTACCTTGTGAGATTGCTGGACATAACAATGAACAACGGGGCTATCCCACGGGACTGGAAAAAGGCTATAGTGGTCCCTATTTACAAAGGGGGAGATCGATCAGTGATTGGGAACTACAGACCGATCAGTTTAAACATCAGTGGTTTGCAAACAAATGGAGCATGTAATAGCAGGGTATCTAAGACAAATTTGGGAAAAGAGTGATTGGTTATACTAGGGCCAACATGGCTTTAGGCCAGGGTACTTGTGCGGAAGTCAGTCACAGTCAGTCAGGATATTGCTGACGCCCTGGACGAAGGGGTCATGACAGACACGAAAATAATACATTTTTCAAAGGCCTTTGATTTGGTCCCACATGATAGGATACTCACAAAAATAGCGGAAACCGGAGTGAACTTCAGGGTAGTTGTGTGAATACATGAATTTCTTTCAGGACGCTCACAGAGTCAGAGTAGACGAGCACCTATCTGACGAAGTCAGAGTGATGTCAGGAGTGCCGCAAAGGGAGTGTTTTAAGACTGCTACTATTCCTGGCTTATGTTAATGATATTTGGAGGGATACTGAATCAAATATATGGTTATTTGCAGATGACAGCATAATATACAGGAAAATATGGGATAGTAGTGACATTGGCAAGTTGCAGACGGATCTAAATAAATTAGGGGAATGGGCAGTAGTAAACGAAATGAAGATAACTCCAGATAAGAGTAAAGCGGTAAGTTTTATGAGAGCTAGGGTGAAGGATCGATTGATGTATTATTTTGGGATAAATTAATTACAGAGGTAAATACCTTTAAGTACCTAGGAATAGTCATACAGAGCGATCTAAGATGGGAAGATCATGTAAACTATACACTACGAAAAGCATGGAAGGCTCTTCATTTAATGTGTATATTGAAATACGGCAATAATAACATGAAACATCTAGCTTATACATCATTAGTGAGACCGACACTGGAATATGGTTCGGTATGTTGGGTCCCATACAGAGAATGGCAGGTTAGCGCTTTAAATCGGGTACAAAGAAGTGCAGCTAAATTTGCAAATCCTACAGATGAATCTGGCTTGGATACTCTAACACCATAGACTGATAGTCCATCTGTGTGCCCTCTACAAGGAGACTGGCTTGGAAAGCGATAGGGGATAGCCTGCTTCAACCATGCTACCTGAGTAGGGACGCTCATATTTGGAAACTTCGAAGCAGGAAACAAAGAACAGGTGTTGGCAAATATTCCTTTGTAGTTAGTTAGTTAGTTAGTTAGTTATTGGAAAGGGTGGGTTTCCCCATGCACTTAGACCAGTATTGGTCCATTGTGCTTCCCTCTATGATATTCTACCAGTCTCTATACCCTATACTGGTGCTTACCATCAGTCCCGACCAAGCCAGCGAGTTCGGCCTCTACTGGCTTAGCGGTATCTATAATGCTTCTCCCATCTATCAGAGGCGTTAAAGACTACTGTTGGGCGGGAAATGTCCTTGAATTTGGCTCAGTGACCTCCTTAGGAGATATGAGGTTCTTTTACGTGCTGTAAAGCTACGACACGGGACCCACGGCTTAAAGTCCCTCCCGGAGGACTTGTTCCCTGAATTTTTCCGCCTTTAAAAATTCCACGACCTCCGCCGGGTTTGAACCCGCGTACTACGAGTCATAAGGTGGGAACGTTACCTCTAGACTACGGAGGCCGCTCTATAATATTCCTTTGTAAATAGAACCATAAAGGATTGGGACAGTCTACCTGCAGGCATACTAGTGTCTTTCCCTTGTAAACTAAACACTTTTAGAAAGAGGGTTAGTAAAGCTGTTGCAAGTACAGAAGCCTTAGGCGGAGTTAAATGAATCAAGTGGAGTAATGTGAAGAGTCCTTGTTCGAGTGCAGAAAACGAACACAAGCACGTGCGTTTTTATAACTTTATATGTTTGGATTTGCACTGTGTGTACCTTGTTTATTGTAAGTATTTTGTTTTGTATTGTTCCCTTATGTTATAGACTTTCCTTGTCTGTATCACTGTAAGTTCTACTGCCACTGGGTGAACACCCAATTACAGTAATATAATAATAATTAAACTACGGTATGCATTCACTTCTGTCAATGACAGGATTACTGTTTTTAAAATTGTAGTCTATTTTACAACAGGCTCTTCACGTGCAGCTTTATTTTTTCTGATTAAAAATGTTCGATATGCAGACAACAAACATGATTTTAATCAAACTCTGTAACAATAAACGTGGATAAATACTCTAACCTAGAAAGTAATCTTACCCGAACCGCTACTTGAATAGGAACGCCTATCATTTTTTGTTTCAATCCTATACGGAAGGCAGATTCGCAGAGCTATGTAATTCTAGACATACACATATTCCGACACGAGAAGTAACCACATTTATAGATGTAATGAAATCTTCGATCAAAATACTAAACATATAGAATGTGACAGATTTCTGGCTACAAATTGGAAGCGAACCAATTGGCTAGCAATGTGGCAACCGAAGCAGACTCTCCTGCCATCTTTCTTTCAGGGAAGATTCATACTGTAGTCAACGGCGAGAACTTAGTCGATAATAAGGCTAGCTACTATCCCCTCTTATTTGCCAGTGATTACAATTGGCTATTCAGCCTCTAGCTTCTTGCCCCTCCTGTCACCATCTCCTTCTTCCTTCTTGTCTCCTTGGCTCCTCTTCATACTTCCTCGGCACTCTGTAGTTGCAGGCAAGCAGGCTAGAAGTGGGCTGAAGCCCAGATTGGGACTTATCAGGCATGCTCCTCATACTGCCTTGCAGTGGACCGCTGGGGCAATACTGCTTCTGACACCACCTCAGCTACTGTGCACATTTGTTGCTGCTGGGGACATGTGTTTACCGTGACACTGCACAGTAATGGACGTCTCCGGACATCCATTCAGTTCAAAAATCAAAATCCTGCCATATTATGTATCCTATGCTAACTTCTTTTGGCAAAGGTCAAGACTGAAATAACAACTAAAGCAAAGGCACCTCTCATTATCATCCCTCGCTTCCATTTTCTAATGTCATGGCCGCGCCATAGCTCAAACGGTCAGTGACTGGCTTCCCACCGCGGCAGCCCTGGTTCAATCCTGGGGTCTGGTGAAGCAGGATTTGTGGTGGACAAGGTGGTGCTGGGGCGGGTTTTCTCTGAGTACTTCGGTTTCCCCTACCAATCTTCATTCCACCAAATTCTCCATCATAATCACCCAGGGCAGGTACAATAGGCCAATCAGTGGCCGCTTTGCCGTGTGGAGCCAACTGCACACCTCCCACCACTAAGCAAAAATTCTGATGTCATTAACTATTACAAACGAATCATATTCATGCACAATATGCAAACAGAATCAATCATAAACCATGTTCTATTATCTATACCAATATATGAGTATGAGTACGAGCATGAGAGGTGAACCATAAAAATGGCCCTCACACTGCGACCTGCAATGATCTGTGTGCTTTATACCAATATATAGTGTACATATTTACAACAGTTACACAGAAAGGGTTATGGCATATGGTGTTCTTTCTTTCTTTCATGAGTATGTCAAACTTACAAGAAAGCTCATACTGACTGAAACAATTCAGAAACAGTAATGCATAAGCATCTGGGTGCTGTCTGGATCTGAGATTTGTAGAGTGGAACTGGAGGTCTCCTCGAATGTGTAGCTCCAAGAATTTGTTACTAAAAGTGCCTTTTCTCTGTCATAAGGACTCATGGAACAAAATGTACAAACCAACATGTATGACTATAAATTAGGTGGAATTTGGTTTTTAATGTTGCATGATATAATAAGGATTGAGAACAAAAGTGTTCCTGTAAGCTTTGAAGTTTTCACAGCGGTGACTTTGAAGAATACCATCTTCTGGGATGTGACACCGTGAAGATCTTGTGTAAACCGACGTTTTGGAGGAAACGTGATTCAGGAGGAAATTAAGAGGAGATTGAATTCGGGTAATGCTTGCTACCATTCAGTCCAGAACCTTTTGTCTTCTCATCTGCTGTCCAAAAACATAAAAATTAGAATATTCAAAACTATAATTTTGCCTGTGGTTCTGTATGGGTTTGAAACTTGGTCTCAGACATTAAGGGAGGGACATAGACTGAGGGTGTCTGAGAAGAGGTTGTTGAGAATATTTGGACCGAAGAGAGATGAGGTGACAGGAGGTTGGAGAAAACTGCATAATGAGGAGCTTCATAACTTGTACTCTTCTCCAAGTATAATTAGAATGATCAAGTCAAGGAAGATGAAGTGGACAGGTCATGTAGCACGAATGGGGGAGACAAGGAATAAATATATAGGATTTTAGTGGGAAAGCCAGAAGGAAAGAGACCACAGGGATGGCCAAGGTGTAGGTGGGTGGACAATATTAGAATGGATCTTAGAGAGACAGGATGGGATGGAATGGATTGGATAAATCTGGTTCAGGATAGGGACCAGTGGAGGGCTCTTGTGAACGCAGTAATGAACCTTCGGGTTCCATAAAATGCTGGGAAATTCTTGAGTAGCTGCAGAATTGGCAGCTCCTCCAGAAGGGCTCAGCTACATAAGTAAGTAAGTAAGTAAGTTATCACAAAAGACTGACTACGTAAATTATAAACAACTGAATCCATGTAGTTACTATAGGATTCTGACGATGGTGTATAACACACTGATATGTTGGGTTTTTGGACGATGGATAAAGTCCAAAAACCCAACATATCAACTGAATCCATGTTTTCAACAAGATGATATAAACACCAATACAATTCACTGGTGTTTCTGAACTTTGATACCATGTGAAGATAAAAAATACAGTCAAAACAAGTAGTGGATGTGATTTTTAACACTAAATACCACAACCTGTTGTTTTGATGGTCTCAAATAAAACAAAATATGGTTTTTCTGATAACTTCATTAAATTTATTATTATTATACATACACACAATTCAAAGTGCATAATGTTTTCTTATCAAATGGTAACAACATAAAACTTTCTTACCCATTTTTCGAGGGAAACTATTTCCCTTAAGTCTGTACAGTGAAATTACCACATCACAATTCAATTGTAAGTATAAAACTTTAAAAGCAACATGCTCTTCATTAAATAATGAACACATACACACGTACACCTTTATTCTTACAAGCTAAAATAAGGTTCAAAGCATCAAATTATCTGCTACTCTCTTTGCCAAGATGCAAACATTCTCTGGCGAGGTTTCCTCACTAACATATTCAATCTGTCTGCACTTGTAGCCATGACTCTCAAGATACACTTGACGTCCATAATTCAATATAGCTTTGCTTTTCCTTCCAATAATCTTCCTTTCATCTTCAGTTAGAGTCAAGTGGATGGGTCTACAAAAAAAAAAACAATGACTGTTATATGCAAGTATATTAAAATATTCATACAGCAAACTGGAGACCAAATTCTTTTGACTATTTTATATGGGAGTCCTTCAAACAGAAATTACAGCATATACAATTGACAATACTGCATTTTCCTGGACCCAAGGAATTTGTTACATGCAACTCTCTGAAGAGTTCCAGTCCCTTCTCTGAAACCTTGTTAGAAAACTGACCCTAAATTTACATTGGAAATCATAGGCATTTACAGAGCTCCAAACGAGGCCATGCAAGTTATAGAAAGATTGACAATCCGAACCGATTATTTAGGAAATTCTACAAAGCATAGCATCATTGGAGGATACTTAAACTTGCCCTATGCTGATTGAAATGGTAACACGGAATTCACTAGCGGAAGAAAGGAAGTAAATAAACTGGAATGGAAAAATGGCTACATGCAGGTAGCAGATAGTCCCACCCAAGAGGATGCATTGCTGAATGTTTATTTAGTCCAGTTGGAAAGCTTGTTCACCCCTTGCAGCATAGTACAGGGGACCAGTGACCACTGTGGGGTATTATTAGAAGTAGAATGGGAAGAAAATTACTGTCGACCTCAATTAGAAAGACTAGTCCTGGTGTACCACAAAGCAAATGTTTTAGCTCTACAAACATTCCTCTGGGATAAATTTGCAATCTGAGCAAGCAATGGTAGATGTGTTGAGGAGGTATGGAATAATTTCAAGAACATAATACTTGAGAGTATAGAAAGACTTATTCCACCTAAAATACTGAGACCCTGAATACTATGATAATGAAGTGAAAAAGTTGAAGTTAAAGTTAAAGTTAAATGTTAGAAAAGCATATAACAGAAGCAAATTTGGACATTAGTACTGAGAGGAACTGAAACGACTAATAAAGCAGCTGCTATTATTATTAAGGTCTATACCAAAAAATGAATGTAAGTGCTGGACTGAATTCCACAAGTATGTAAAAAGACATAAATGTAATAGGGAAAATATTCCTGAGATCAAAGATGGTAATGGACGGCTCATTACTGATTCAATAGAAAAGGCTAACTCCCTTAATTTCTATTATTTTTCAGTATTCAGCTGTGAGCATAGCATCCTGCAAATACTGCACATTAACTCGGATACACCCTTCGCCATTAGTATTAAAATCATTAGGAAAAGGTCAGCAGCAATAAGTAAAAACAAACCAAAAGGGGCCAGACATTCAGTTCTAAATTAGCAATTCCAGAACTGGGGGGGGGGAGCCATGATTCCATACCTTGCACGGTTATTGGACATAACAATTAAGAATGCCACTATCCCAGGTGATTAGGGAAAAGCCATAGTGGTTGCTATTTAAAGGGGAGGGGGGAACAATCACTGGTTTCAAATTACAGACCCATCAGTTTAACCTCAGTGGTCCACAAGCAAATGGAGCGCACTGTTGCATCACAGTTGAGGAAACTCTGGGATAAAAGGGAATGCTTATTCAAGGGTCAACATGGCTTCAGACAGAGACATCCATGTGACAGTCAAGTAATCTCTGTCTGCCAGGATATTGCAGGCTCACTGGATAGCAGACGTGGGGCTTCGATTTATTGAAGGCTTTCGATGTAGTTCCCCATGATTCGCTTCTTATGAAAATTGTGGCTTCAGGAGTGGACTCAAGGGCACATTTATGGATAAGGGAATTCCTTTTTGGCCGTACACAGAGAGTTACAGTAGGAGGGCAATTACAGAGGAAGTCAGAGTAACGTGAGGCGAACCGCAAGGAAGTGCACTGGGCCCACCACTGTTCCTCGCGTACGTACACACAGACAGAGTAGGAGGGCAGTTACCAGAGGAAGTCAGAGTAACGTCAGGAGTACCACAAGGAAGTGTACTGGGGCCACTACCGTTACTTGCGTACTTCAATGATATTTGGAGAAATATTTAGTCAACTATTAGACTTCTTGCAGATGACTGTATAATATTCAGGACAATTATAAATAATAAAGATATGGAAAAGTTGCAGATAGATCTGAACAGTGGGCAGTGGGCAACTGAAAATGCGATGATAATTAATCCACCCAAAAGCAAGGCAGTTTGTTTCACAAGAGCCAAATTGACAGAACCACTCACTTACTCATTACGGGACATAGTAATTCTGGAAGCGAGCGGTTGTAAATACTTGGGAATAATTTTATGCAGTGATTTAAGTTGGGCTGTTCAAGTTAATTACACAGTGAGAAAAAGCCTGGAAGGCACTTCGTTTTATAATGCATATTCTTAAAAAGGGAAATAGTAACACTAAAAGCTTAGATTACACACCACCAGTGCGCCCAATTCTTTAATATGGAGAGGCATACTGGGATCCTTGGAGGGACACATGCGCTAGAGAAGGTGCAAAACATAGTGGCTAAATTTGCACATCACAGAAATGATTCAAACTGGAAAACCTTGACACAGCACAGAAAGATAGCCGGCATATGTGCCCTCTCTGAGGCGCACAAGGGAGAACAGGCTTGGAAGGCTATAGGTGATCGATTACAAATACCATGCAATCTAAGCAGGGCCAATCATGATAGGAAAATTAGGAGTAGAAAGCAAAAGACAAATATCAGAAAATATTCCTTTGTACACAGGACCATCTAGCTCTGGAACCAACTACCTGCAGGGTTAGGAAAGTGATAAATAAGGTGAAGTGAAGGTGTGGGGGAAATCATCAAAAAAATACACTGAAGTGAAGTGAGGTGAAGGGAAGTAAACTGTGGTGTAGTGAAATGGAACAAAGGGAAGGCCATGGTGAAATGTAAGTGCATCTGTTTATGACATTACATATTTCATTACTGTTACTGTTACGTGGATAGTATGCTTAATTTTTTTATTAATATTAATTTATATAACTGCAATTGTAATTGTATGTGCTGTAATTTTAATTGTATTTCCATTGTATTCAGTGTGTGTAGTGTCTCCTTTACTGTTTGTCTGCTGTGTTCTGAGCGTGATGTGCTATTTTCTGTGTTGTGTCTTATTGTAGTACTACTGCAACTGGGTAAATACTCATTTGCAGTTAAAATAGATAATAATAAATAATAATAATCCCCCCCATCTCTTCCTAAATAACTCCAAGGAGCATAGACCTTCTTGACAAGCTAACAGCTGCTCAGTCACTTGAAAAATTCATGCTTTTATGGAACCTGAAGGTCACAAGTCTGTTAATGAAAGTCTACCAAAACTACAGTGACTGAATTCTTTTTATATTATCCATAATCCAATCTCTGAAACATTGGTTTAAATAACAACAACAACTGTACTGATGTTACAGATCAAAACAATGAGTAACTTTCTTCATATCTCTATATTAAGAAGTACAAAATTCTCAGTCCCCTGAATTCTAGAAAATTGGATTTTCACTGTATTTCGTCTATATTTGCATGCAGGCTCTGCAGAATATTCCTGAAGGCTAACTACATTTTACATCAGTCTTCTAGTAGCTATTTGACCTTTGTCCATCAGCATGCATATGACCATCAACATGTTCTTCAGAATCGGATGTCTCTCTGCTGCGTCCGGATCCACAAGTTGCCCAGCTTGATATTCCACACATCACATCAAAATCCTCAGCTGTGAATCCATGAGCCTGAAAAACAAGGGAAGGCTTACATATTCTGTACAAACTGGGATTTAATCACCGGCTTCTCAACTTGGAGGCCTGGGCACATTCCCAGGGCACTCCACATGGGCTTTATGGTGGACAAAGTGGCACTAAGGCAGGTTTCTCCCTCAGCACTTCAGCTTTTACCTGCCAGTTATCATTCCACCAATGCTCCACACTAATCATCAATCAACCAGGCCTGGTAAAATAGGCTCATTTGAGGCCAGTCACAATGGACTTCATCTTATCACGTTTCAACAACGAAAAGGCTCTGTACACCATTCATATTTGAAAATAGTCATGTCACAAACTGTTTCCCTTCCCTCCTCCCAGGTCAAAAGTATTTGTTAATGTAGTTAATTGCAAATGACAGACTTTACCTGGCAACAAAGGAAAGCTGTGAAAATATTCCACTAGGATAACTTTGACTGAGAGGTGTTCTACAATGAAGCTAACATGCTTGATTATTTTAAGTACATACATTAATAGTAATCACAGCAACAATGGTGCAACAAAGATAATAATGATGTTCCATTTTAACTGTAGTGTACATACGGTAAAACTATCCTTGTAACAGGCCATGGGGGCCCATTGGGCTCTGAGATGTCAAGGCTCCCACATTCTCTAAACCAGGCATGTCCAACTTCAAACAGATTGTGATCGACTTTTTAGTGTCAAAACTGCCAGTGATCTACCACCCCCTCATATCATTGAACCTCTCTTTAAGTAAAAATATTGGTAAAAATAACACGACACAAGTTTGTTGTAAAAGCAACATACATTGAAAGTACAGACTACACTAACACGTATTTTCCCTTCAAAATCTGAAATAATCATATTATATTAAAAGTGAATTTACATGCCTTTCATGTATAATTTCCTTACATGCCTACGAGATCGACCAAAAATCGTCCGGTTATCGACACGTTGTGAGCGGACACGCCCACCTACCTTTTCTTCCGCTGGGGGGGGGGG
>NW_019720583.1:1097083-1097285 GCF_002891405.2 Cryptotermes secundus
TCTCAGGATGGTACAAATAATATATCACACGTGTTTAGCTAACCTTTAGCTTGCCCACAATAACTCTCAGGACGGTACAAATAATAGATCACACCAGTTTAGCTAAGCTTTAGCTTGCCCACATATAACTCTCAGGACGGTACAAATAATAGATCACACCAGTTTAGCTAAGCTTTTAGCTTGCCCACAATAACTCTCAGGA
>NW_019720583.1:1097466-1153243 GCF_002891405.2 Cryptotermes secundus
ATATATATATATATATATATATATATATCTTCAGACCGCCAATATGACTATTCCTTTTTGAGAACCTTCACGGAAAAAAAAGGAACCAAACCGAATTTAGACTGGCCACGCCCAAAAAAAGAATTTTGCTCGTTACCTCCTTCCCCGACGTCTCGTCCTAGAGTGTCCGTCTCCCTCTACCCTACTAGTTACCATGAAACCAGAACCAGTTGGAGGGGGGGGGGATCACGTGATAGGGCAGTACGGAAGAACTTTCTAGACACAAGGAGGAGAAAAAAAAGAGGGGGGGGGTAGGAAGAGAAGCCGCTGAACGGAGCCTAAGTAAGACGCATGGCTCAGTTGGACATGCCTGCTCTAGACAATCAGCTCACAGATGGCAGCGAGGTTGTCAGCCTTACATGCCGGTACTCCTTTACCCACAGGAAGATTCATGGTACTCATTTCTGTTAGAGATTGAGTCAACCTCAGGGCCATAGTGAGGCTGGAAGGGTTAGATCAATTGAAAAAAATCCAATGACCTCGTCAGGAATTGAACCCACGACATTCCAGCTTGCAGCATAGTGCTTCAACCAATTATACTATTGCATATCCCGTTCTTCACAGTAGCGTACATACCACCATAAAATCTTTGCCAGTATAGGAACCCCAATCACAGCGATGATGACAACACATTGCCATGAGAATCCCAGCAGCACAAACGCCTCTCTCCTCTTCCATTCTGTCACCACCAATCATGGACCGCAGTGCAAGATCTGGAAGAGCCTGATATATTAGTACAATGCTCAGGAAATGGTGTAGCTGGATGTAATTTAAGTATACACTTTGTACTGAAATAGTGACATAAATATTTCCCACAATATTAATTTTTTATCTGTTACAGTTACATATAACGAATGGGGGAGAAGAGGAATGCATATAGGATTTTGGTGGGAAAGCCAGAAGGAAAGAGACCACTGGGAAGACCAAGGCATAGGTGGGTGGACAATATTAAAATACATCTTAGAGAGATAGGATGGGATGCATAGCTCAAGCGGTTAGCCACTGGCTTCCCACCGCAGCGGCCTGGATTCGATCCTGAGTCTGGTCAAGTGGGATTTGTGGTGGACAAAGTGGCGCTGGGGTAGGTTTTCTTCGAGTACTTCAGTTCCCCTGCCAATCTTCATTCCACCAATTGCTCCACAATCACCCTCACCTATCATCTGGGGCTGGTACAATAGGCCAGAAGTGGCCGCAGTACAAGGGACTTAGTCCCACCCCACTAGCAATTAAAAAAAGTAAGTACAGTCACATATAAAAAGGGGTGGGCAAAATAATGAAAATACTAAGAAATTGAGGAACAGAATTTGTGTTGGATACATTGAAAGAACTTCAGTTGGCAAGCACTGAATGTTCTTCTTCCACTTGTTTATGCTCTGTATTGCTTGTGTCGGTGCATTAGTGATAGGTCGAATGACAGTCCATGTGAACGAATTGAGAAATGGAAGACTTGCCTGACTTTGAAAGGGAACAGATCATTGGTGTGCATTTGGCTGGACCATCTGTGACAAAAACTGCCGCATTATCAGGTGTAACAAGAGCGACAGTTTCTACGGCTATGTTGGCATACATGAATAATGGGAAGACAACATCTGTGAAGAGGAACAGTGGGTGAAATTCAGCACTAACAGAGACTGTCATTCATTGAGGACCATTTAAAAAAATCATACAATACTGCAGCACAGGTGACAGCAGAACTGAATATTCATCTTGAAGACCCTCTTTCCACAAAAACTGTCCAAAGTCAGCTTCATAAATCCAACATCTATGACGTGCCTGAAAACTGCTAAACCTCTGATTACTGAAAGTAATGCTCAGATGTATGAATGCTGATGTCATGACTGTAATACTTGGATAGCAGACAACTGGAAATGCGAGATATGATAAGATGAGTTGTCCTTCATGTTGTTCCCTATTTCAGGGAGAGTTTATGTTCGGAGAATGCCTTATAACAAACAAATATAGCATCTACAACAAATGAGTGACCCCTCACTTTGTCAAAGAGGAGGCCCCATTTTGAAACACATACATGCCTAGACATAATGAAAATCTTGGCTGTGGATGTCAAGGAGACTGAAGCCAGGAATGACTGTGCTAGCCAGCAGCAATTTAACTGACCAACCAACTAAGTTAGTCAGTGGTTAGGTGTTGAGAGTTGGAAGTGTGCAGTGGAAGTTCATGGTTGGCCATGAGGAATCTCCACTGTTAGCAGTTGACACCTACCAATGATTAGTGATGACAGAATGACAAACAGAACTCTTTGTGTGTGCTGTCGCTGTAGTGATTTACAGAGTGTGTGAAATAGTGAGGCTGTTCCAATCACTTGTAATAAGTTATAAGTGTCCAATAGATCTAATTATTAACTCAAACTCCGTGTCTAGTCAGTAACACGTGATAGTATCTTTAAAAAAATACAAAACCTTTTTCGTTTTTCTTGGTGTGTGTGTGTGTGTGTGTGTGTGGGAGGGGGCAAAATGTAAGACCAAAAATGCTGGCTGCCTAAAATCTTATACTGGCATAGGTCATACACATGCCCACAAATTCTGTATTAAACATTGTTTCAAAAATAACAATTAAAATCATGGTGACAGTGTGTACCTTCGATGTTATATCTGTAACAGCTATGAGCACTCAGAGCACAAAGATGCAAGGAAGACTTGTGGACAGTTACCCTGTTGTGGATTATATCTTTGCACTCTTGTTCAGGTAACTTACTTCTGATGAAGCTGGCTTCTAACAATTGCACAATGAAATTTCAATAGACCCTATGTCAGTAAACATATCAAATGCTTGCAAATATTTATAGAATTTATTTAAAAGTTTATACATGATAACCTATTAGGTTCGTCCTTCATCTGAGCCACTTGTCCACTTCTGGCTCCGGTTCTGGATCAGGGTTTCCACCTCTCGAGTTCTGTTCCACGCCATCCATCCATCTTTGATTCCAATTCCCTCCCTCTTGCTTATGTTTCGGTCATGTAACATGGTGGGACCTGCCTCTTCCAATCAGTGTCCAGTTTCCTGCTTCTGGGTTTGGCTGCCTTGGGATGAATGCAAGTTGAAGTTGCTCCCTCTGCTGGTCAGAAGCATCACGAGTAAGACATACCAACACATAGTTTGTGTTCTGTTGATTCTTGCAGCATGCATGAACTGAGTTTGGTATTTTGTCTAGCTAATTCCTCCGGTGCAAAAGGGTGTTTTCCATATGTGTGTGTGTGTGTGTGTGTGTGTAATAAGGTAAACCTTAATTTTGATATATGGCAAAGTGTTTTGTGTTTTGTAACATCAGAAACTACTGACATGTCCCTTAACTAGAACCCCCCTTCATTCCTTTTCCCCCTCTCCTCCTGCCCTACGCTTGCGCCCTTCACCCTTTCATCAGGGACTAGCCGGTTCGTCTGGAAACTGAAAGGGGATTCTGCTGCACGCCGTGGAAGAGAGTGGTGCTCGTTTCATTCCAAATTATCTCTTGAACATTTTCAGGTTTGCTAAATTAACGGTGGAGTTGGTGCACTGTTTTAAGTTGTTTTGTCCTCATCTGAGACAGCCTCTATTTTTCTTTCACTCGATCAATTATATTATTATATTTATTTGGTGTGTGTATTGATTAAATTTTTTTCTACCCCAAACCACTTTTCGGTCCTGGGCCTTGGTACATTTCAGTTATGTATTTCTTCGTGGGATAGGCCTTCGTGGTTGCATCCACTGACCATATTGTTGTTTCTTGTAGCTTATGATACTGTTATGGTATCAGCAAGGTTTTGAGGAGCTTCCTGCATGAGGTATAAGCTGTCTGTATATTAGCCAAGCCATTTAGCTGTGTCTTCTGCGTTAGGATTTTCTTTTGACTGACATGCGAAACCAGCAGTAATGTGATCCATAGTTCAAAGAGATCTGTGTTTTTACAACTGGTAGTTTATGCCTGTTTCTTCATGTGGTGATCCAAATATTTCTTTTTAGGTCAGTAGTTCTGTATTTCATGATACCAGCTCTCCTAAGGAGAACATGTCTGGAGGGACAGAGGAAAGAAATGAAAGTTTCAGTCAGGATAGCTGGTGACTTGGCTGAGATCCAATGTAGGGACTTGCTAGAGCTAGAGAAGGATTTCTAATGATTACACCACATATTTCAGTCACACCAGTAGTTAAGATAAGCCATCTACTATGTAATGATATAGGTGAATGAAAACTGGACCAAGAATAGAAATTTTAAATGGTTTGAACTAACAGAGAAGTAAAGTTTTGAGCTTTTGATTGTACATCCGCAAATCTTTGCCTCACCTATAGTTAATTCACAAGGATTTTTACCAGTGACACAATCCTCTTGTATAGGTGTATGACTGGAATAAATTCCAGATAAAGACCTATAACGTCTGCACAAATGCATTTCTAAGATGCTGGAGACTCCTCAAGTTTGTCATCATATTTGTTGCTTTGACCAGCAGTTGGTTTTGAGTTTCTAACTGTATATCCACAAATCTTTGCCTCACCTGTAGCTGATCCACAGAGATGCTTCCCAAGGGACACAATCCTCTTGTACAGGTGTAAGACTGGCATAAATTCCAGACAAAGATCTGCTATGTCTGCGCGAATACGTTTGTAGGGCATAGGAGATTCCTTGAGTTTGTTATCAAATTTGTGGCGCTGACTTGCACGATCAATCAGAAGTAACAGACAATTATCATCTTCCTGCATTATCTGTGCAACATAATAACTTAGTTGACCTGCAAGGATATATTAACAAACTTTGAATGAGGAGTGAGAAACAATTTGCTGAATATATCGTGACACAAAACCAGAAACTGGAATACTATCACAGATCATTTAATGTATTTGATATGAGTTTAAAAGAAAACTTAACTGAGCTTCTTGACCTTCAGATACTGTTCAAGAAATTCACTGGCAGAGATGCTTCTAGACAAGAGTCTGAAAACAACAGCACCCTATTTCAGAGCCTGAACATATAATCAGTCCACTGCTGTTTCTGACTTCATGTCACATACATACCCCTTCCAGCACCAAACTCAATGAACACTGTATTCCCTTGCAGAAGACCAGATTTTTTTGCATGTCCCAATAATGACGAGTTTTGAAGCAAATGTTTCATTTTATTTGGACCATAACTGGAATTGTTTAATTCCTCTGACAGTACTGCATGCTTCAAGATCTCTCTCTCAACTGTCGGTATGTGACCTGCAACAAGTAAATGATAAGTGATTCAGTCAATGAATCATAATTATTGCATGACTAATATTTATTTTAATTACTTTTGACAAGATAAATAATAATATTTCTCAGCTTCACAAGAAATTTGGTGATAAATTAAAATGATATTAAAATTCTCACAAACCTGCATTAAGTAAAAAATCCATACTGCATATATTTTATGGGGATAAGTTATGTAAACAGTTTGAAATCTGAATTACTGTACTTGAAAACATTGTGTATTTTCAGTTTGAGCATAAAGTTTGAAGAAAAGAAACTCCTCTATAAGCAGACAATAAAACTTAATATTGGTGGTCCTTCCTAAAATATGCTAACCACATTCAGTTTTTGCCAACATTAAAAAACTGGAAGCAAGAAATGGGCAGTAAAGCAATTTTCATATTACAGTTACAGACTGTAATACTTAATATTAAGTCCCCTACATAAAGTTCACACATGAAATATTATTTTATCATGAAATAATTGTGCTTTTGGATGACAGAGACTAACCACAGCTGCCTCTGTACTTACATCCAAAACTGAATGTTTACCAATTTTACATTAATTTTGTCAAATTTACACTATTACTTTTGGGATGAAAATAAAACAATTTTTTTCAGCAACAGACATTTCTGTTATTTACCTTTAATTTCAACTAATCAACTCCTTGGAGATGACAGCCACTCAACTACTCAAGAACTTTCCTGCTTTAAGGAATTTACTTTGATCAACAGCAATCTAAACATATTAAAGAAATTACTCAGGTACTAATGGATTAGACAGGTTTGTGCTCCAAGGGGCTTGTGTGAGCCCTTTGTTATTTTAGCTAAATACTAAATAAACACTCATAGTGCAGTTCTATGTAATTTTATATATTTAAATAATATGCATGCATGTATGTATCTAGTGATTGAGGTTAGCTCTTTCTAAAGGGACCCAAGAGAGTAGGTGTCTTCCCTCACCTGATGACGGAAACAGATCCAGTTTCCGAAAAGTTGAGTTTTTTTTTAATCCGGATGATGGACAAAGTCCAAAAACCTAGTATCTCTGTGTGTTATACACCATCGTCAGAACACTACAGTATCTTCATGTATGTATTGTTTTACTTTATTTAAAATTATTTAAAAATGAAAAAGAAAATGCTGGTTGCCGGTGTGAGCCCCTTGTTAATAAAGTGGTAGTATATCCCTGGGCTAAGCACAATAGATCACTATAGGTCATGGTGCAAGAGCTGAGAAGGCCCACCCCTCATACATTTATACATTCATATCCCTGGGCTCAGGTGTATGTGTTTCAGTCAGCCTTACATCATCAACCCCTTGCACGTCTAATGCCTCATGGAATCTGCTCTTCCACCAAATCAAAAATACTGCCGGAATGCAAGGTTACCGTTCCCATCGTCTACTAAGTAGATTCTAGGAATATCCCTCTGTCAAAAATAATATTTTTAATATTTCCTTGTAGTTAGAATTAAAAAAAAAAAGTAAAGCCATCCCTGTACCAGGCCGTGAAGGCCCATAGGGTTGTGAGATGTTGAGGGCACCACATTATCTAGACAATCGGCTCAAAGATGGCAGTAAGGTTGTCATCCTTGGTAAAGTACACAAAAAAAAAATCTTTGTTTTTAATTACTGAAACAATTTGGATGTAGACCTGTTTCACAGAAATGAAGAGAGAAGAAAATTACTTTGCACTGACATAATATTACATTCAGATGGTAATGTCACATTCTCTTTATTACAAACTCCCACATATTTAAGCCTTAGGCAGCAATTAAACAACAGAGAATATAATGGGTTAAACTACCCAAACAAAATTATAAAGCGATCCTATTAGAGCCACCATCAATTTTATACAGCACTTAAAATATCCACTTATTTCCATGTCTCTGTTTCAAAGGTAAATAGCAGTACAGAAGGCGGAAACTTATTGAAGTTCTGTAGGGCCCACAGTTGAGTTATACAGTAATAGTGACTTACTGTTATACACAGATTCAATTTTTTGCATCAGAAGTGTCAACTCATCTGTGCTTAAGTCAGCAAATTTCCGACAATTTCTTTTAACGTTCTGATCACCACAGTTGATCCCAGAAATGATGAATGGAGGATTCTCTCTTGGTCTTGAATTGCAGGCAGCTGTATGTTTCTTCAGGTTCTTTACATAGCAAGAACTGTGGAGAAATTTGTAAGATTTGAGGTTTTCACAGCAGTGACTATGAAGAATGCCATCTTCTGGGATGTGGTGCCATGTAGAATGTCATCACATCCCAGAATACGGCATTCTTCTTTGTGGAGAAATATTTTTATGATATAAGATCAGTAATTTCAATGTATCACATTATTTGTTACAGTACAACATAAGGGTACATTAAGAATGATTTACTTTTCTTACTTCCATTCAATTATGACCTATGGTTTGGTTTTTTTGGGAAATTCCCCTTATAGTATACATATCTTTAGGTTGCAAAAAAGGGTGAACAGAATTATATTGAACTCTGGGAACAGAGATTCATGTAGGGAATTGTTCAGGGAACTGGAAATTTTAACCCTTCAATCTCAGTATATACTTTCTCTTGCAATGTTCGTGGTTAATAATAAAGATAAATTTAAGTTAAATTCTGAGTTATATAATAGGAATACAAGATATAATAATAAATTCCATTATCCTATATATAAGTTGACTATATTTCAGAAAGCAGTGTACTACCAAGGAATTAAGGTTTTTAATTGGCTTCCTCCTAATATAAGGAACTTGGGTCAAGATGTTAAACATTTTAAAATTGTTTTAAGAAGATTTTTGTTGATGAACTCGTTTTATTCCTTGGAAGAATACTTTGATTGTAAATTTGACTCCAATAATTAACTATGGTCTATTATGGTATTGAATAATGTAATGAATCTTATATTGTTATTTTTATGTAGTGTTATTTGTACTATCAATGACTAATTCCTTATCCTATATGTAAATAAATGAGATGAGATTGCAATGGCATTTGGTAGGACCACTTCACTGTTTTCCAGTTGCCAGTAATATACTGCAAACCCCTGACTATCCAGCATGTATAGGTAATGGGCTCTGTGGTTACATGAATCTACTAGATGCATGAGAAAAATATTTTCAAGAAACCCAGCAAAAATTCAGAACCACAATCATGCTTCAGTTCCTGCATAGGAGTCTTCCTAGGCAACATGGAGGATTGCTGGTTGAAAGATTTCAGACATACTGTAATGCAATCATGAATTAAACTAGCCTCTACTCTAGTGCCATTTGTGAGAGGGAGGATGACATTCAGAGCTGCTAGTGGTGGCAGGGACAAATAATGTGTGATGGATGAACGTAAGTGTGTTGCAACTTCGTTTTTATAAGAACTTTTATAAAAATGGCCAAATTTTCTTTGCAATTCTTGCTGGTTACATGAGAATTTCAAATATTTGGATACTGGATAACCAGGAGTTTACCATATTCCAAGCTGTGTGACATCTGGTATTGTTTAATGTTACAAAAAGCAAGAGATACTTTTTTTCCCCTCCCCTTTGGCACTACTGCCCTCAATTGGGCCTAGGCCTACCTCCAGGAAACTCTCCGTTTCACTTCGGTTTACTAGATCTTAGACATTCGGTAGGGCTCCTTGGGCGGGTGATCAGCCCGTCGCAAGGCCTCTACCTGTACACAAACATCCATGTCCTGAGTGGGATTCGAACCCACAATCCCGGCTTCCGAGCGAAAACAGTGCATGACTTAGACCACTCGGCTACTGTGACCGGCAAGAGATACTTAGTGTACATAATTATTACTAAATATTGTGACATGATGCCTGAGGGCTGAAGTAATTGGGGGGAGGGAGTGATGTCCATTGCTAGGTAAGATCTCAGTAAACACACACCCACAGGAACTGATATGTGCATAATAATACAGGAACTGTTCAGAGTGGTGTATTCTATTCGGTCCATGCCGAGAATATATAGTCACAGTCAGTGGTTGGCTGGGAGACTCATGCTGTGAGACCCCCAGCAGAAGGGGACTGACCAGTAGCAGTCAGACCACTCCTCTCATAAAAAGAGGCCTCACTTCAAAATATGTAAAAGACTGGAGTAAACAAAAATATGGCCATGGATCCCAACGGGACCTGACACTAAGGCTGAATGTGCTGGAAAAGGCCAGCAGCCATCTACACACCCTGACCTATTAGTTGTGAGAATGGAAGTAGAGGAATCTCCACTGTTAGAAGCTGATACCAAGCAATGACTAGTGAACATGTTCACAATTAATCCTTTCTTGTCCCGGGAATCACTGAAGATGTTATTTTCACTCAATTATGACTTATGGACTAATATTTTGGGGAAATTCTCATTATAGCAACATAATTTTTAGACTACAAAAAAGCTATTAGAATTATTATGGGGATTAGGGGTAGGACTCATGCAGAAAATATTTTAGAGAACTCAAAATACTACCACTAAAATCTCAGTATATATATTCACTTATAAAAGACACCATTTAAAGTAAATTCTGAGGTACACAATATTAATACTAGGACCAAATCTGATTTGCATCATCTCATCTGTCAGTTTTTCAGAAGGGAACTTATTATGCTGGGATTAAAGTGTTTAACAGCTTACCTGTTGCAATAAAAGATGTGTCCCATAATACAAAACAATTTAAATTGGCCTTGAAAAATGTCTTGTACTCCCATTCATTCTATATGTTGGATGAGTATTTCAAATATAATATGAATTAAAATTTTGTAATGCCGTTTTATGGTATATTATATAAAAGACTTTCAACTGATATTTATATGTATATTTTTAAGGAATGTGCTTAATAAGGTATTAATGTCTAGATGATGAATTGTACATGTTGGTTAAATTATTGAATTGTATAATTATGGTTACTTTTATGAATGTGGCTGTAAGAGGACTACTTTCTGTTCTCATAAATAATACATGTAAATTGTGACAGGTTCTATATCCGTTGGCTTTGGTAGCCAGTAAGGATCTATGGACATGAAAATAAAAATACAAGATATGTTCAAAATGTATGGCCAAAATGAATAGGTTTGTCTCAGTTTCTTGAAGCTGACAGACCGGGGTATCTTATAATCATCTTATCAGGAGAAAATTTCTTCTACATAACATGATGACTCGTGAATCACAAGTGTTGCTACACACAATTTCTCTCTTTACTCTTTATATCTGTAACCTTTTCACTGTTATAAAAGGGAATAACTCCAAGTTGCAGATCTCACTGCATGACATGGGACAACTGTGCCCCCCAAAACGCAAAGCACTGCAGTAACTTTCACGCTGTTTTAGTAAAGTCTACACCCAAAGCCTAGTCTTATAAAATATTGGTTTTGAAGGTAAAGAAATATATCTGAAATGTGTAAGGATAATAGTCTATACCTTTAGAATTTGGTTACTATATACTTCTGTTAATAATGAAAGGGATGGATAGGCTGCAGAACACTATTTTCTTTCTGTCTGTTATATTGCTTCTAGAAAAAAAAATTCAACTAAAACATGTGGTATGACTTCATATGTATTACACCAAAATACTAATAGAGGAGACTTACCACTTATTCCAAATGAAATTCTGTATAAGAATGATGACATACTGCAGAAACCTATCTATCTAATAGTGAGGGCATTTACGAGGGGGTACCCAAAAGAAATCGAACTTATTTTTTTTAAACTTATTTATTCAAATTTTAAGCACAA
The DNA here is from genome assembly GCF_002891405.2 of Cryptotermes secundus. Taxonomy (NCBI): domain Eukaryota; kingdom Metazoa; phylum Arthropoda; class Insecta; order Blattodea; family Kalotermitidae; genus Cryptotermes; species Cryptotermes secundus. The sequence continues at coordinate 1,108,424 of NW_019720583.1, forward strand.
ACCTTCAATCCCCTTCAAAGTACTCTCCACTTACACTAATACACTTGTCTAGTCTTTTATTCCATTTTTCAAAACATTGTCTAAATTCATCTTTTGAGATGCTTGACAGCGCCTCCGTCGTTTTTTCCTTTCATGTCTCTTTTCATTCGAGGAAACAAAAAAAAGTCGCACGGGGCAAGGTCGGGTGAGTATGGAGGGTGAGGAACAGGGGTCATACCATTTTTGGTCAAGAACTGTCATACAGACAGGGCTGTGTGAGCAAGTCACTCCCAACAGCTTCACAATTTCTTCTATGGTCCGTCGTTGATCTTCCTTGATGATTTCACGAATTTTTTCAACATTTTCATGTGTTCGGGCCGTGGAAGGACGACCAGAACGAGGTTTGTCATCAATTGACATTTCACCATTTTTGAAACGGGAAAACCACTCAAACACTTGAGTTTTCCCCATAGCATCGTCCTTGTACGCCGTTTTTAACATTTCAAGAGTTTCTGTTCCACTTTTCCCGAGCAAAAAGCAGAATTTCACCGCCGCACGCTGTTCACGAAAATCAGCCATTGCAAAAACGACGATCACACAAAACAGTTGTCACTATAAACTCTGCCGAAACTAGTCCTTACCTTCTGAAGCAACGGTAGTCGGCTTATCGACTCAGGAATGTTAGCTCTATGCGCTCATAGCGGCAAAACGCGGTACTACAAAAGCTCTGGCCACAAAAAAATTAGTTCGGTTTTTTTTGGGTACCCCATCGTATAATACCCTCCTAAGTCTAGCAGTAGCACTTTAAATGTCACAATATATTTATAAGAATCATTCTAACAGCTGTTTTACACTTATTTAGATGCTCACACAATTGTACAACATGGTGTATTTCATCTACCTTCAGAGAGACAAGGAATGGTGCATTCTCAAGCACACAAAATAATGTACTGAGATGGCGACAACACTTTCAGCTTTAAAAGATGAAAATATTAAATATCTAAATACTGTAATTTTCAGACTGTCATAGTTTGAGTTGTGCATTATATAAAGTGGACTAATGATAAAATACATTCCTTACATTCTTTCAAGATATACGAGGGGGGACCCAAAAATAACCGGAAACGACCTGTTGCGCGCGCATGCTTTGTAGTTACGAGTTGTGCTGCTAGGTGGTGTTAGCTGGGGGTCTCCCGCGACTGTTAGTGAGCTGGCGTCAGTCTGAGTTAAGTGGTTTGTCTGTGGTGCTCTGTTGTGTGCGTTCCTGTTTCAACCCTTTGGCGATTAGTGAGATGGCCGACCAGAAGGAACAAAGAGTGTGCGTGAAATTGATGAAGATCGTCGAAAGACCATTGACCAACTTTCTGAGGAAACGAACATCTCACGGTCCAGTGAATTTTAACCGAAGGTTTGCACATGAGACGGGTGTCTGCAAAATTTGTTCCTCGCTTGCTCGGAGATGATCAAAGAGAAAACCGCGTGAATGTTTGTCGCGACTTGAAGAGTGAAGTGCAGTTTTCCCTAACAGAAAGCAAAATTTCACGCACACTCTTTGTTCCTTCTGGTCGGCCATCTCACTAATCGCCAAAGGGTTGAAACAGGAACGCGCACAACAGAGCACCACAGACAAACCACTTAACTCAAACTGACGCCAGCTCACTAACAGTCGCGGGAGACCCCCAGCTAACACCACGTAGCAGCACAACTCGTAACTACAAAGCATGCGCGTGCAACAGGTCGTTTCCGGTTATTTTTGGGTCCCCCTTCATATATACACACATATATGTGTATATATGAGAAAGAGAGAAAGAAGTGAGCACACTGTTCACGTGAAAGGTACATACTGTTTATTGTCGTAAGGGCATGCCACTCGTTTTGGATGCTTAATTTCTCCTGTCTGCAAAAAAGGACAAAAACACATGTTTTAAACAATAGAGAAATCTTGATATACAGAAAAACTTTCTTAAAATACTTCATTCCACTAAAATTCCTATGCACTATTCAGTATACCCAACTGAAACAACTGCTTCAAATACAACATACACATAGCTTGATGTACTGGGAAAGGTGGTTGTAATATAACAGAAAAAATTAAACAAATGTGTGATGCCAATATATGAAGAGACAACCACTTGTTGAATTGCTCCGTAAATATTTATTATAGTTGCACAGTACACAGACGCACTTCAGTTTGAAGAACTGAAGATTAATAGTATAGTACCAACAATATTACTGCTTCCAACACCCACACCACATATCTCTATAGTCAAAGTCAAAGTCACATTGTGACTGACGGTCGGTCGGTCAGTCAGTCAGTCATGACAAGAGGACGGGTCTGGCTTTTGTACATGCTGCTGACCCTTGCAAGTGCAGTCTTTCTTGGGTTCATGTCCCTTGGGACTCCTGACTATATTTTACTGTCTCAGATTTGAGACTTCCCTTTGTCGCCTTCTACGACTTGCAGTGTCATGGTGGAGGTATTCAACCCCGTCTACACACAGGTTGGCTCTCCTAATAGTCAAAGTCAAAGTTACACTGCGACTGATGGTCAGTCAGCAAGTCTTGGTGTCGAGCCCCATCTGAGGCACATGACCAGATATTAATTATTACTGTTTGACAGTTACGGTCTTATTTTTGTGGGGAGCTCACTCTGACGAGAGGAGGGGTCTGTCTTTTGCACATGCTGCTGGCCCTTGCCAGTGTGGTCTTTCTTGGGTCCAAGTCCCTTGGGACTTGCGACCATATTTTAGTGTCTCAGATTTGAGACTTCCCTTTTTGTCACCTTCTATGACTCACAGGGCCACAGTGGAGGTATTCAACCCTGCCTCCACACAGGAGGGCTCTCCTAATATCATTATATCTTCCTCTTGTAAACACTGTGTCGGACAGCATAGAAAACACATCGCTGTCCATATTGTTGCAGGCTTTGCCTTGCTAAGCAATGATACTTGCGTTGTCACTGTAACATTTGCCTGAATGTGGGCAGTTCCCACTTCACATCCCCATGGAGATGGTTGCCTAGCTGCTGAAGGGAGCAGCAAAACATATGTTGCATCTGGAGCATGTAGTTGGTGTGACGTGACGGGTGGTGGTGGTGCGGCATGTGATTCCATGGCCAGTGCTATGCGACTGAGTGGTTGAAGGTCGAGGTGGTGCAGCTGTTGGTTTCACCTCAGGGTTGATTTTCTTTTGGTAGGTGAGGGGCTGCCAGGCATTCTTGATGCATTGCTGCAGCACGACACCCACAGCAGACGTGGAGGCATCTGTGACAAGTGCAAGTGGCCTGAATGTGTCGAGGTGTGCCAGTAGAGTGGCACGTGACAAACTTGCCTTGCACTTTTTGAAGGCCTTGTGTAGCTCCGGTGTCCAAGTAGTGGGATGGGAGCTCTTGACTTTGGTCTGGTGATGATGTCATGAAGTGGTGCCTGGTGTGCTGCCGTGTGTGACAGAAATTGCCTGTAGTAGTTCAAAATGCTCAGGAAAAGGTGGAGTTGACTGACAGTTTTGGGAGGTTAGCAGTTCTGTAGACAGTTTATTCATTCTCCCGGTGGTTGGGAACACTCGGTGGAGGCTTTGTAACCAAGGAAGGTGCTCTTGGGTGCTCAGATGATTCCTTTTGCCGGGTTGATGAGGATTCAATACATCCAAAGTCAGCCAAGGAAAGATCGTAGATGCCGTTAGTGTTCCTCAAGAGATCAGGATATGTGCTGCCGTTGTGCAAGAGAGCTTGCCGATCCCAGGTACTGGCTTCAATCTTGTATACCACAGCTCTCGTGCAGCAGGCTATCTGTCCACCATCCAGCTTCAGTTAACGCCAGAAACAATCGCTTCACTCAAACTCAACCATCTTCTAATCATCATGGAAGGAATTCTTTTTGAGAAGACCTCTGAAGCTGATCCAGTCATGAAATTTACTTATGCCTGGAATAGGCTTAATGTTTATAGGCAACGTGTTTATGGTGTAACAACTGCTATGGTTAAGGTTGGCTATGAGTACAATGATTGCAAGGACATTATTTGGGATGTACAAACACAAAGCTCAGTGGACATGACATGAGCATCTCTGAAGTTGGAGGATGGAATCTTGTCATTCATCATAGATACAACTTCCATGAAGGCATACTTCAAAAGGAGATGGTTCCAATACCTATCTGAAACATAAGCCATGAGTAATACTGACTTCAATGGGTGATGAACATCAGAGCTATCTTGATTGTTTTGACTGTAATGGCCAAGCATCTGAACAGAGATTATTTCCTCCAGTAGCTCTTGCTGCATCTCCTGATGGTTCTAGCTTTGTTTGGGATTTCAATCTGATCTGAAGGATCCTTGTGGATGGAACAGTGAGGACTGTTGTAAGACTGAAGTACAACCAGAACTTGGGAATGCTGGAAGTAAGTCATTTGATGTGTACAGACTTGAGCTTGATTATGACAAACGCAACAGAAACTAAAAATTGGTGCAACATTCTCTACAGACCGGGTAACCTATAATGCAGATGGCCATGTGATGGAAGTGAGAGTTAATGAGAACTGGAAATATGTTTATGATGAGAATGGTAATGTCACAGAGGTTATTGAATAAGGCAAGAAGATCTCCCTGGGGTATGAGAGTGGTAACCGTGTAGTTCAGTATGGTCATGTAGAGTTCAATAGCTATGATGAACGAGGTTTTGTGGTGCAAAGAGGGGAGCAGAAATACTGTTACAATTCCCATGCTCAGCTTATCCATGCATTTGAACGTGATAAGTTCCAGACTTGGTATTTCTATGATCATGGTCGCCTCATATCCTGGCATGACGAATGCGGCAAGGTAATGCAATATTTCTAGGCCAATCCTAGCATTCCTGATCTTATCTCACATGTTCAGACTGGTTGAACATTTCGACTACTGTACTAGGAGTATCATGTACTTATCATGGTGGAGGCGTCTGAACAGCAGTTCTATGTGGCATCAGAACCTCATGGTTCACCACTGGCATTGTTTGATACCAATGGCAACATTATAAAAGAAATTTGTCATACACCTTTTAGTAAAGTGACTAAGGATTCAAATCCAGACTTCTACCTTCATGTTGACTACCATGGAGGATCGCTGGACCCTAACACAGCTCTTGTACACCTCAACAAGAAATTATATGATCAAGCAGTAGGGCAATGGATGACGCCTGCCTAGGAGGAGCTTGCCAACCAACTCACTATACCAACAGATGTCTTCATCTATCGCTTCAACAACAATGATCCTCTCAATCGCAGACACAACATTACATATATGACAGACCTGCCAAGCTGGCTGAAGCTGTACAGCTATGATATAGACAGCATGCTGGGATCATCTTATACTTCATGCATGGTGTACCAGAAACAGACAACTGCGACCTCTCCTCAGCTTTCTCCTGACTCTGGTATGATGTCAGGGTTACAGTGCATAGTAGACAAGATGAATGAATAGTTCAGTGACTTGGGCTTTGTTCCAAAGCCAATTCTGAAAATGGAGCCCAAAACACAAAACCTTCTTCCACAAGTGGCATACAGGAGGGCTGTATTTGGTGAAGGAGTGCTCATCTTACGGGTGGCAGACCACACAGAAAACACACGCCGCTGTCCATATTATTGTAGGCTTTGCCTAGCAACGGCTGTTTACTCGCCGTTGCTAAGCAATGATACTTGTGTTGTCACTGTAACCTCTGCTTGAATGTGGGCCCTTTGTGCCCAAAGTCTGTACCATGCATTGAAGAGAAAAAAGGAAGTCTGGGCTCCTATACCCCCTTGTATTGAACCCATTCCCAGTAACTTTACTAAGCTAACCCTGTTCATATGAAAGTAACTTCTCTGGTTTAAGCATCTGAAGGTTCAAATGCACTAAACAAAAGCTCACCACCGGAACCTATGCAGAATGAGCTCAATCCTCATTTTTCAGATCCATTTATATATAACATTACATATATCAATAAAAATAGTAATTTTGACCAAACTAACAATGACAGCATAACACAATTTGTTATACTGAGTTAATTAGCACTTGAAGTTTCTTTCACAAATGTCCAATATGTTTTCCACCAATTGAAATTGCACTTGAGGATTCCAGTGATACTTTTTAATTCATTCACATTTTGTTCAATAAATCAGTATCTAAAAGAGCTACAGCATTAACTATCTTGCTACAAAGCTCTTTAAGCTCCACTGAAATGGGTACATACTCTCTTTAACACACACCAAAAGTCAAGGACCACTGGTGTTAGAGAGGGTGACCTGGGTGGCCACAGGATGTCATTGCAACATAATCTCTGAAGTGGTCAATCACTGGACTTTAATTCTTTATAAGGCAGAGCTCAGCTAAATCATATTTTAAAAGCTCGTTCTTAAGCCCCAGAAAACACAGCATTTCCATTACAAAGATCATCCAATTAATGAAGTCTAGCAAAACAATCACGGTTTCTTCTGAGATCCAAATGGACTGCACAAATAAATTCTGTACATGAAATGCCATGCTATTTAATGTTAAGCAAATGGTACACATACTTGACAATGCCTACACAGAGTTAACTCATGAAGCAGCTGAAATCTGTATGGCCCACCCAGCAACGCCCCTCACACTGTCATGAGAGTGAAAACTCCACATTCACTTACTTCACCTGTAGATAGATTTTCTTGCTGGTGCTTGTTTGATTAACATGTATAAAAACAATATTGCTGAGCAATTTTGTTCAACCTGCAGGAACAATATGTCTTGTCCATGTCAATAAACAATGTTACTTTGATCTACAACTGCACTGATATGTGGCACACACATGTTAAATTTTGTTTGGCACAAAAATTTTAAACATTAATACTCTGTAGTACAGTGCTGTATGCTACTACTGTTAGTTTTGTCACAACGAATATTCAAAGTTATACACCTTATTATGTTACACCTTCAGTCCGTTCAACAAATTGGCAATGGTTTACACAATCCATGTGATAATCTAACCTAACTGGTCACAACATGTCACTGAAACCGGTACTTTCAGTTCGGCAAGTGTGTACCGCATTTTCAGTATGCACTTCCGTTTCCTAACGCAGATACTTTGATACAAAGTTAGGGTTAAGCATCCTGGAACAGTTTCTGGGTTACCCTATTTCTTTCCAGAGTCTTCAAAATTATGAACTCTTTGGAGAGACCTGAGAGAAGAATTTAAACCCGGATACTCGCATACCAACTTACATTGTCGTTCCAGTCCTTAAGGCTGTCAACAGCCATGTGCTGACCGCAGAATCTTTCACCTTCTTTGACGGTCATTTTACATAACCTATTTTTCTTTTTCACATAATATTGACACTGCATTTTTAGGGTAGCGGTGGCTTTTTAGCAGTATCAGATACAATCATCAGTTATTCATCAACAACAGTTTAATGACAAATTAATATAAAACACCATTATAAAGAAACACGTTGCTAACTGAATAGCAACCACAATACGCACATTTCAGCCATTATAACAAACTAGTAGTTCTTTTATTTTGAAGAATATGCCTCTGCATTCCCCATCCGGCTACGAAATGTAGTCATTATGCTGCCATCTATTGGTCTGGCAGGTACTAGTATTACATCCATGGCGGTGGCTCAGTTGGGATAAGTAAAGTCCTATTCAACATTGTTTACAATTAACACTGCTGCGTAAAGGCAGTTTAAAATTCAACAGAATGTCCCTGAATTTGTATACAAAATAATATTTAATGACTACAAAGTCCTGTCACCTGATAGTGACTTAGTGAACATGTAGATTTAGTCACTTGGGAGAAAGTTTCTGGATTTTCCTTCTTTAGCCCTTTCTTCTCTCTGTGTCTTTATCTTCTTTCATATTTCCTGTGGTAGCTCTCTTCCCTCTCTTTCTAATTGTCAATCTCACTGTCATTCTTTCCCCCTTTCATTTCTCCCTCTCTTTTACATTGAAACAGGGACATGCTACAATCTATGGAACTTCAATATTTTCCTTGAGTTCTGCATCTTCTGTATGTGCAAGAAAACAAAGATCAGAAGCATACATACACTCACTGGCTTTAAGACTTTTACAAATGAAAGTATGTACATGTTATCAAAATGTAATACTCTGTCAGACACAGAGTAACCCAACTGTCTTCTGTGAGCTAAAACACTGCAAGCACACAAACACATATACTAATGCCACATAAGAGACCATAAAGGACAAAAGACATGGATAACAACATTTAAATTTTCATGTTTTAAAAATTACTGACGTGTTGAAATTTGAAACAGGGAGGTCAGGAAGGGATGTGAGTTAATTTACCTCTTCATCATAGTCTCTATAAATAGAGATGGAAATAACATTTTTTTATTTACTCTTATATAGAAAGAAATATACAAGGGGTACATATGTTTTGGCATATAAGTCTAGTTACAGAAAAAACTTTCAGGAGTTCTCATCAGTATAAACACATTGCATATTCTGAATGCTGAAAGGATCTTACATTGGAAGACAGACTACTGTTGCTCTGAACCATGAAGTTTGATCACAACTGTACACAGGAAATCAGCAGTCTTTGACACCCCCTCCATGGGAACATGGGGGGAGGGGGACACACAAACGCAAAAAACCCACACACACACATGCGTGAACATATACAGCCTACTTAGTTTTCTCTTTTGTGGGGGTAACAAACTTTAGACATCAGAATGTAAGAAACAAACGATAAATAAGATGTATTCTGGAATAACATGAATATTTAATCACAATATTGTGTTCATTATGATATGCAAAACCTGAAAATATCTATCCTCTGAGACATAACGCCTCCTAGTGTGGTGAAAGTCAACATCTTGGAAAACCATATTGTCTCCACCTTTAATGTCAAGGGGTAAGCCAGGCAAGAAACAAGCATGAAGCTTTTTGCCTATGATTTGTTCTCCAAAATGACAGCTGACTTTCACTCAACTACACAGCATTATATCCCAAAAGATAGTACCCTTTTAAACCACCACTGTGAGAACACAGACAAAAGTTGTTAAATTCACACTGATAACCCTACCCTTTAAGTATATACCACCCGTTTAAAGCACATATATTATATTCTAACATGTAACCCGTTTTGAGCTTGAGTGCTTTTGATTACAACCATGTTTCTGTGCACCTACTGCAAGTCCAAGATATCCTTTGCAATTGGAGAAAAATTATGAGATGCTGCAGATCCTACAAGAAAATTACATTATGCATCATAAATTTGATTTCGGTGAGAACTGAACTGGACATAATATTTGTGCCTTAATACGTTATAACATAAAGTAAACAGTGAATGTTTGAATTTTATAGTTTCATGTTGAACTCTTCAACCCATTTAAGTCCTTCCTTTGTGCCTCCTGCTGGCCTGTATTCAAGTCCAATCCAGCCATCATATTCTAACTGTTCTAGTAGAGAAAAGATGTATCGATAGTCAATTTCTCCACTAGTATTGGGTTCATGACGATCTGGCACTTGTGCCACTTGGATGTGACCTACAAATATAATTTTAAAAAATTTTACAAGTGAAATGCAAAATAACTCTTGTTGTTGGTTTGCATCACCTTCTCTGGACTAATGTATGTAATTCTTTTTCCCTTCTTGCTCCCACTTTGGAGCACAGCGCTGATTTCTCAGTTTCACTGATCATTTATACAGATGGTAGGACTCCTTGGACGGGTGATCAGCTCGTCGCAAGGTCTCTACCTAAACACAGGACAACACAAACACAGAATAAATGCATACACACACCAAACATCCATGCCTTGTGTGGGATTCGAACCAACGATCCTGGCTTCTGAGCGAGCGAAGACAGTTCATGCCTTAGACCGCTCGGCTACCGTGACTGGCAATGTATGTAATACACTATGATTGACTTATTAAGAAGTGTTAAGAAACAGAAAGATGATTCAAAGAAACATGAATGAAATACAAAAATATAAATAACTCTGTTCAGTACTTGATGGTACTATTTCATTACTGTATTTTAAACAGCTGAGAAATCTGGCAGAACCAGGTCTACGGCAAGAGATAGGACCAGTCCACCTGATAGTGCTCTCCTGTCACCTAGCACATCAATAAGGAAAAAAACACTGCTCAGCTTCTCATTACTCTCGTTAGCCAACACATCAACAGCGATCAATACACACACACACACACACACACACACACACACACACACACACATATATATATATATATAGAGTGTAAATAAATATATGTTACGACATTCTGTGGTAGACGCATGGGTTCAATCTGATCATATTTTGTTAATATACCCATGCCCAGAAACACTTCCTTCTGGCACTAAGGACCAAAAAATTTCCAAGAGGATCCACAAATTTTAAGGGATATTATCGTTGTTTTACGTTATAAAAGTTGCTCAAAATTTCATCAGCTCTGGTAAGGTCTCTTGGAGAAATGTTAGGTAAATGTCACCAGCAGGCCGCAGAGGAAAGAGGTAAGGTCCGATTAGATGGTCACTGATAACACCTGCCCACACGCTGATGGCGAAGCGGTGTTGGTGGCTTCAGATATGCTTCGCATTAGGATTTTCTTGAGCCCATACATGGCTGTTTCTGGAGTTGAAAATGCCCTCCTTGGTAAAGGTCCTCTTTCACATTTCAGAGGCCCTAGCACGTAAACAAAGAGTTTTCAGACATAGGTGCATTAACAAAATATGATCAGATTGAACCAATCTATCTACCACAGAGTGCTGTAACATATATTTATTTACACCCTGTGTATCTCAGAGACTTACAAGTCATACCCCACATGAATGCTGATAACAATACAGTAGCCATTTAACTCAGCAAAGACATCGCTGATCACCCATGAATGTTTTCATGAACTTACTGGACATTAAAGTTTCAAAACTTAACTTTTCCTATATGTCCTCTGAGACAAAGAATTTGTTTCCTAGAAACTGCACTAAATATAGCCCTGTGTTCAAACTATAACTGCAGGGCTGTACAAACTCACCAACATAAGGCAGCAACTCCTTGATGTTGAGAGTCAGGTTTCCATGTAAGTGCTGCAAATGGAACATGTCCAACATAAGCTTCAAGTTTGGACTGTTAACTTTTTTCACTACCTTGAGACCTGAGGAGTAGTGGGAACAATGAGACATGTTAAGAATGAAGAAATAATGAACATTTTTATATGTTCATGACACACAGTTCTTATTCTCAGTTTATTTAATGAAAGGTTATCAACTTCACTAGTTACGTAGCTTGAAGCAACAAGATAACTGCAAAAGATGAAGCAGGAAGGGAAAGAAACAGTGCAGTCAAGGACTTCTGAAGGTACTAAGGAGCATGGATTATATGGAAAACTTCATAACTGTTTAAGGAAGTTGTAGCCTACCTATCTTGCACCCAACCAGACTGAACAAAACTGGGAATGACTAGTAAAATCAACTCATCTCTAAGGAAAGTCAGGCAGACAACACATACAAGTCACAGAATCTTATTTCTTAAGAAACATTCACATAAGAATTCAAAAATAGAAATAATTTGCATAAACTTAGGAAAAAAAAAAGTAAAAATATATGCATATAATGTTCACAAAGGAGTTACTAATGCTCAAATAAGGCCGCATCATAGCTCAAGCAGTTAGTCGCTGGCTTCCCACTGCGGCGGCCCGGGTTCGATCCCGGGTCTGGTCAAGTGGGATTTGTGGTGGACAAAGTGGCGCTGGGGCAGGTTTTCTCAGAGTACTTCGGTTTCCCCTGCCAATCTTCATTCCACCAAATTCTCCACAATCACCCTCCCCTATCATCTGGGCCTGGTACAATAGGCCAGAAGTGGCTGCAGTGCAAGGGACTTAGTCCCACCCCACTAGCAATAAAAAAAAATAATGCTCAAGTAAAAAAAAATCAAAATTCTCGAAAACAAAAAAATATAAAAGCAACTAAACATTAATCTCATAAACATTCTAACCAAATGTGATGTGAAGTTCATGTTCTATTTATTCCCATCTTTAATAGCACTGAGATAGTAGTATCAGTCTTTTGAGGTGATAGAATGCCAGTCAGTTTCCCAAAAATTCTGTGATGGCAGATGTTTTTCAAAACAAGCAGATTTATTTATAAAAATATTAAGTTTCTCAGCATTATCCATCATCCTGCTTCTATTTAAAACACAATGTTTTGGAGACTGGATTGTCTCTGTCTTCAGGAAAACCTACTCAGTTGGGCCCAATCGATAGAGCTAGTCCCTATCTCCGGACTACGAGGGGGTACCCAAAAGAAACCGAACTTATTTTTTTTTAAACTTATTTATTCAAATTTTAAGCACAAACCTTCAATCCCCTTCAAAGTACTCTCCACTTACCTAGTCTTTTATTCCATTTTTCAAAACATTGTCTAAATTCATCTTTTGAGATGCCTGACAGCGCCTCCATCGTTTTTTCCTTTCATGTCTCTTTTCATTCGAGGAAACAAAAAAAAAGTCGCACGGGGCAAGGTTGGGTGAGTATGGAGGGTGAGGAACAGGGGTCATACCATTTTTGGTCAAGAATTGTCATACAGACAGGGCTGTGTGAGCAGGGGCATTGTCATGATGGAAAAACCAGTCACCCGACTGCCACAAATCTGGCCGCTGAGCTCCAAGTCACTCCCGACAGCTCCACAATTTCTTCAATGGTCCGTCGTCGATCTTCCTTGATGATTTCACGAATTTTTTCAATATTTTCATGTGTTCGGGCCGTGGAAGGACGACCAGAATGATGTTTGTCATCAATTGACATTTCACCATTTTTGAAATGGGAAAACCACTCAAACACTTGAGTTTTCCTCATAGCATCGTCCTTGTATGCTGTTTTTAACATTTCAGGAGTTTCTGTTTCACTTTTCCCGAGCAAAAAGCAGAATTTCACCGCCGCACGCTGTTCACGAAAATCAGCCATTGCAAAAATGACGATCACACAAAACAGTTGTCACTATAAACTCCGCCGAAACTAGTCCTTACCTTCTGAAACAACGGCAGTCGGCTTATCGACTCAGGAATGTTAGTTCTATGCGCTCATAGCGGCAAAACGCGGTACTACAAAAGCTCTGCCCACAAAAAAAATAGTTCGGTTTCTTTTGGGTACCCCATCGTACAAACCATCTGCAAGAGTTAAGACAAAACACTGAAATATTAAAAACTCTACATATATGATTTATTTATGGATGTCATGTTTAAAAATAAAAGCAAGAGCATGGCGACTGCACAATATACAATACATTTTCAATATCAGAACTGACGAACCATTCAAAACCTGACACGACATGAGATGCAATGAACCCTTCTTTGGATACTGCAGGTACCAAAACAGTGATGTTATTAAAACTGAAGAGTACATTTACTAAAAAAAAATTTGTCTACTAGATGAGATGTAGGCATAAACCGTATTTCTGCAACGGAAATACGAACATTTTATACCTAGCAACTAAAATATTTAGCTCATATTCAAGGTTCTGAAATGCTTTTCATCCCATTAAACTGTGTTCTATATTACAGTATTACAAAGTACCTTTCTGAAAGTCATTCATGTAGTACTTAGGAACTGAGAAAGGATTGATCGGTTCTATTAATCCAATAATATTCTCTTTTTCAAATAAAGATGCTGCATGCTTTATGTTCTTCTCATATGTTTTCACATTTTCTTCATTCACTTTCTCCACAGCACCAGACATTACATGGACCCTTGAAAAACAGAGGTGAATTAAAACTTTATAAAATAATACAACACTTCAAGCCTTAAGAAATATTTATATATGCCCAGGGCTCCATTAGTAGATTCATTTGCTTGCCATGGATGAGTTAACAGGTACTGTTGGCATATATACCCTCATGTACAACAACAGGGGAATGATTTATTTTATATAACCTACAGATTTAAGTGGAGCTGGGATAGTGTAGTCAGTACAGTGACTGGCTGCGGGCTGGAGTTCAAGTCCTGGTAGGGTAAAGAATTTTCTCATCCAGGCCAGCTTCAGGGCCCACCCAACCTCTTATCTAATGGGTACGGGAAGCTCTTTCCTAGTAGTAAAGTGGCTGGGCATAAAGCTGACCACTCACCTCCAGTTAGTGCTGAGGTCAAGAAAACGTGGGTATACACATGTATTCCCCAATACGCCTTCATGGCATAACATATAAGTCATTAAGCATAGGGATAACTTTACCGTTTACAGATTTAAGTGCCATTTCTGGAGCCATGGATATTTCTGGCCTTATCATGGGTAATATATAACTAAGAGTCTGAAAATTGGTACATCCTGTAGCAATCACACTCAGCTACATCATGTTAAGCTTCTTATGAAATGGAACTGCTAAGGATTAGAAATGTGGCAGCCATGCACAACAATTTTATCCACTTATTTACCTCCAAAACACAGAACGGAACTTTCAGTTAAGACAATGAGCCTCAGAAATGAAACACTAAAACCAGTATACATATAGCAGTAGTATTCATTAGTCTAGTGTGGTTGGCAAACTTCTCAGAATTGAATTGAATTGAATTGAATTTATTTACATTCTATAAATCCTAAGTCCCCTCGTTGGTGTCACCTTATCGTGGTGAGGGTGTTTGAGTATGCCAAGGACCCTGAGAGCTATACCAGCGGTAGCGTAGCTACTGGCAGGGCTTCCCTTGCTGGACAGGTCAAAGGGTAGGCATCAGACGAAGAGAGACACCGAAAACTGATGCCGGAAGCAGCGTCATCAGCGGCGACTTGAAGCACAGAGAAAATAATGCTCGAGATGGTTCAAGTTCGTATAGCAACAGGCGTGACCAGAGTGGTTTGAACGGCTGTTGTACTGCGATGTGGAAAGCAAATGGAAAAACTACCACATTATCACTTTTCCTGGATAGTCTCTTTCCAAAAACAGAAGATCGCATTAAGTGGAGAAACTGTTTTGGAAGAGGCTGTGGACCTGTCNTATCATTGCCCAAGTTTTTAATACTTTGTGGCAGATTGTTGAACACTTTTATGCCAGTAAAGTGGACTCCTTTTTGATATACTGATAAAGTTGATGAGGGTAGGTGGAAGTTATGAATGTTTCTCAAAATCAGTGAAAAAATAAGCATAATGATGTATTTCTGTATTCACAAAATAGTGATGTGAGAGGTGCTGCACTGATTTCTTTTATAAAACCGTTTTTTATTAGTTTCTTGGGGTGGGATGACACTGAGTCCACTTGGTACGCCGCCACTAACTGGCCTATTGTCCCTGCCCCGGATGACATATGATGATGAATGTGGAGCAGTTAGTGGAATGACAATTGGTAGGGGAACCTGAAGTACAGAGAGAAAACCTGCCCCAGTGCCACTTTGTCCACCACAAATCCCACACGACCTGACCTGGGCTTGAACCCATGCCACTACGGTGGGAAGCTGGCAACTATGTATGTAATTTTCTTTTTTAATGCTAGTGGGGTGGGACTAGGTCCCTTGTACTGCGGTCACTTCTGGCCTATTGTACCAGCCCAAGATGACAGGTGAGGGTGATTGTGGAGCAATTGGCGGAATGAAGATTGGCAGGGGAAACCGAAGTACTCAGAGAAAACCTGCCCCAGTGCCACTTTCTCCACCACAAATCCCACTTGACCAGACCCGGGATCAAAACCGGGCCACTGCGGTGGGAAGCCAGTTACTAACCGCTTGAGCTATGGCACGGCCTAACTATGTACGTATGTATGTATGTATGTATGAGGGGTGGGCCACAATTCGGTCCCTGCACCATGACTAACAATGATCCATTGTGCTTTCCCTTTAATTAACCACTTATTAATTCCTACATTTTGAATGAAATGCAGGACTTCATTTATGGGGGCTTCATAGTGGTCACTTGGTTCCATGAAGAACTTGGCCAAGTAACAAAATCTTAAATGAGCTATGGCCTCACAGTTGCATAGAATGTGTGTGGCTGATTCGTCTTCTATCAGGCACCATTCACAAGTTGGATTATCTGTCAATCCCAGCTTGAAAAGGTGTCCTTTTATGTGGCAGTGTCCAGTAAGTAGTCCTCTTGCCCATCTTAATTGGTCTCTGTTTAATTCCAACAGATCCTTTGTTATTCTGGCAGAGGGACCTAACAGCCAGTGACTAACAACCTGAGCTATGGCATGGCCTTTTAAAACTGTTATTATCATGTATACTCTATTCCAGTTGCTTAGCTCAGGCACCTAATTCATTTAGCTTCCCTTCCTTTCTGAAATATCAGGTAAAGGATTAGCTGCTTGGGGAAGGATCAGGCCAACTGTGATTAAGAAGTGAAAGGGACATGTAAGGAGAAATATTTCAGAAGAAAAATACAGATTTCGATGAGGTTCCTTATACGGTACCAGTATTCTGACATTTTAAGGTCAATGTTAGCAGAATAATGCAGGTTGGAAGTTTTTTTTTATTGCTAGTGGGGTCGGACTAAGTCCCTTGTACTGTGGCGACTTCTGGCCTATTGTATCAGTCCCAGATGATAGGTGAGGGTGATTGTGGAGCAATTGGTAGAATGAAGATTGGCAGGGGAAACCAAAGTACTCAGAGAAAACCTGCCCCAGCGCCACTTTGTCCACCACAAATCCAACTTGACTAGACACAGGAGGATGGAAGTTACTGGACCGAATGATTCATCAGTCATATTAGGGAATAAAACTTCCATTAGCAGTTTTCTTTCTATATGAAAATTTAGTGACAGCTGTGTCAAGATCTATGAGTAGTGAATGCTTTAATCTGCACTGCTGATAAATAACATTAAAATATACCAAAATTTCATTTGAAAATGTGGCACAGTTCAGATATCTGGGATCAACAGTAAAAAATCAATATTTGATTCAAGAGGAAATTAAGAGGTGACCAAATTCAGGTAATGCTTGCTACTGTTCTATCCAGATCATTCTGTCTTCTCATCTGCTGTAAAAATCATAAATCAGAATATTAAAAACTTTAATTTTGCTTGTGGTTATGTATGGGTGTGAAACTTTGTCTCTGATATTAAGGGAGGAACACAGACTGAGGGTGTTTCAGAACAGGGTGTTGAGGAGAATACTTGGATCAAAGAGGGATGAAATGACAGGAGGTTGGAGAAAACTGCATAATGAGGAGCTTCATAACTTGTACTCTTCTCCAAGTATAATTAGAATGATCATGTCAAGGAGGATGAGGTGGGCAGGGCATGTAGCGGGAATGGGGAGACAAAGAATGCATGTAGGATATTGGTGGGAAAACCAGAAGGAAAGAGACCACTGGGAAGACTAAGGCATAGGTGGGTGGACAATATTAAAATGGATCTTAGTGGGACAGGATGGGATGGTATGACTGGAGTGACCTGGCTCACAATAGGGAACACAGGAATGAACCTTCAGGTTCCATAGTGTTGTAAAATTCTGAGTAGCTGAGTGTCTGGTGGCTTCTCAAGAAGCGTTCAGCTGCATGGAGATCATTAGTTGGCTCAACAATTAGAAAGAATATCTGCAATCTGCAGAACTCCTGAGAATGCCACATGGATCAAACGAATTCCTTGCAACACAGTTTGGGAATAACTGCCCGAAAGCATACGTGAATGTTGATTTCCCTAATTATGTCATACATACCTGGAACATTTTAGTGCTTTTGCATATTTCACTGCTAGGTTAAGGCTATCATTGAATTTCTCTTCAGCTCCAGGAATCGATGCAAATCCCAGTTCACCTTTAGTGACATCACCTGAAAATGTAAGTAATGTGTAAACCCACATAATAAAACTGTCTGCTGGCCTGTGACACTCTCAGTTATTTGATGATGCTACATCTATTATTGGTGCCACTTAGTATGTAACTTAGTATCAATAAATGCTGGGAAGGATGGTGAATTAAACAGCAGGAAAACTAGCAAAGTATTTATTAAATCTGCTCCACAGCTGCTTTCTCAAAAAAATTCACACAACAATCACGCAACAACTCAATGCCTGACAGGTGGAAGGCTTCTATGCTGTCCACAAGATCATATGTCCACATAGATCATACGTTATGAAGCCTGTTCAATGTTAGAGAGATAAATTTAGAATCTTTGTATGCACTACCCATGGATCTATGAATGCAACTTCCATTAACAAATTAAAGACTCTATCATAATATTTGTATAGATCCACATTATCTTGACCTCAGCACTAGTTGGAGGTGAGTGGTAAGCTTTGCGCCCTGGCCGCTTTACCGCCGGGGAAAGAGCCCCTATGGTACCCAATAGATGAGGTTGGGGGGGCCCCAGAACCGGTCTGGATGACATGAAGAGGAAATGCTTGAGCCTGCCGGGACTCGAACTCCGATCCCTCTTGTCGTCCAGCCCGTAGCCAGTCGTTATACCAACGGCATTAACCCCATTCGAACCACTCGCCCTTACGCCTTCATGATGCATTGATTAATTAGTTAAGTAAAGGGCCAAATATTTTATCATAATACTTACATTTCACAAACACTGTTCTGTTAGGTTACAAATATGCTTACCTACAAAAGCATTTATTAAAATCTGTTCCACATTTGCCTTCTTCTGTGCAGCAACAACTTCATCGACTGTATGTACATACGGAAATGCACATTCTACGGCTCGAAAACCCACATCCTTTGCAAGCTGATACCGTTCTAGAAGTGAAGTCGTCTCTTGGAACATAAATGATAGGTTAGCACAAAATTTAAGTGGCATTTCAATATTTTTATATATATTATTTTCACAGTTGTGTCTTAAAATGTAATATTGTTTTTCAGATACGGCTCCTTAATACTGGCAAGAAATACACCTGCGACACAGTTTAAAGGTTATGCTGTTTCGTAATACCTAGATTAGCTTTAAAGTGATATTAGTAACAGTGCAGTTCACACAAACATGCATTTATCTTATCACAAAAATTACTGACAAGTCAGTCTTATCCTATATATTTCATATTTATAACTTTTCGATAGTTTCTAGTATTTAGTGTTTCAAGTTGGCAGCATACACGTCCTATATAGCAAATTGTCACCACTGCTGTCAACTGTGTAAGACGAGGTACGCAGATTACGAATATGTAGTACTCCCTTCACACACAAGATGGCAGGCACGTAAGTGTTACTCTACATCTCTACATACCGCTCTGCGGTCCTGCATCTATTGCATGAAAATACCGTATTTACGCATGCATAGGCCGCACATTTTTTGCCAAAAATTCAAGAGGAAAACTGGGGTGCTGCTTATATTCGAAATATTCGAAATCACACTTCATTTAAAAAAACATTATATTCATAATTAGTAATACAGGGTGTAATACTCCTGAAATAATATTCCAAGAAAATTATTTTTTCTATAATTTCTGTCTGAAAATTGTGCTGCGGCATATACACGCACTCGGCCTATACATGCGTAAATACGGTAAGTGCTACTTACACTGCGATTTACTTGAATCTGTAACTGGAACGTAGGACTACTGCAAATCCTGGTTTTAGCCCTTTTTTTGTGGTTTTCCTCAGTTCTTTTGAATGACTGCAAAAATGTATGGGGATGTGGGCTACAAGGGCATAGTTCGAGAAGCTATCGTTTTCAGCATTGTTACCGCAAATTTCTTTCATTTAAGTATACACAGTGCAGTAATGATACATAAATAAACATTTTCAGGTTACGGTTTTAGTCAAATAAAAGAAATATATTTTGAATTGTTTCATTTTTGGTCCGTTACACTATCAATCACAAAGTCAATAAAACGTCCGTCGAGTGTAACAATTTATAGGTCACTTCTTTATCACTTCTGCCTTACATGTTTCGGTTTGATAAAACCATCATCAGAGGCACATAGTACAAACATGAAAACACTGCCGTTGTTTAAGATGTACACAGTTATGTTTGCTGCGTGAACGCTGCTACAATACGTCGACGTGTATATAAAACCTAATGTAATACAATATCTTTGCAGCCATACATCCTCAAGCTGACATCTCCCATCTTCGGGACGAATTAACAAGGAGGAGCTTAACATTTTACTTCAAATGTTTTAAATTTTAAATATTTTAACATTGGCGTTTTAACTTGAGGGCAGTTTCGGATGAATGTGAGAATTGAACGTGCATTCAACAATTCTAACAAGTGTTGTGCTTTTACACGTCGACGTATTGTAGCAGCGTTCACGCAGCAAACATAACTGTGTACATCTTAAACAACGGCAGTGTTTTCATGTTTGTACTATGTGCCTCTGATGATGGTTTTATTAAACCGAAACATGTAAGGCAGAAGTGATAAAGAAGTGACCTATAAATTGTTACACTCGACGGACTTTTTATTGACTTTGTGAAAGAAATATACATAACTTACGATATAAGATTTTGTCCCATAGTAAGGGGCACGAGGTAGAGTAGTTGGTTGAGGCACTATGCTACAAGCAGGAAGGTCGCGGGTTCGATTCCCGATAAGGTCATTGCATTTTTCAATTGATCTAATCCTTCCAGTCGCACTATAACTTTGGGGTCGACTCAGCCTCTGACAGAAATTAGTACCAGGAATATTCCTGTGGGTAGAGGGCGGCTGGCGCTTAAGGCTAACAACCTCACCTCCAGCTTCGTGTTCTGTTAGGTGTCTATCAGTTCCAGATATCTTGAACAAAGGGTTTCCGGAAAATTAATATACATTTTGACAACTGGATGTCGAGTCCCAGAATGGACAAAAATCTTTCCCTTTGCCACAGCGTCAAGATTGGTTTTATGCTTGCTCAGTACCCGGTAGCGTAGTTGGTTGAGGCATTATGCTACAAGCCGGAAGGTCGCGGGATCGAATCCCGAATGAGGTGGATTTTTTCAATTGACCTAATCCTTCCAGCCGCACTATGGCCTTGGGATCGACTCAGCCTCTAACATAAATGAGTACCAGGAATATTCCTGGGAGAAAAGCGCGGCCTGCGCTTAAGGCTGACAACCTTAGCGCCATCTGTGAGCCGATTTTCTAGATATTGTGAGAGTTTCGTTGTCTCACAACCCTATGGGCCTCTATGGCCTGTTACAGGGATAGCTTTACTTTTACCTTTACTTACTTTACTGTAAACGTTACTTCTATATAGCTATGAAAGCTGATCTGTTTTCGGTGCTGACGGTTCCTAGTATGGGGTAAAGAAACAGGGTCCTGAAGTTGACCACTGTGTTCAGCTAGTGGCGAGGTCAAGTGCTTGATATTTAGGATGAGAATTACAGTCGCTGTTCTGTCTTGGTTGCATGAAGGGCACTAATAGCGTGTAATAGGCAATATTTCCTCCGCAAAATAACAATAGAATGACTTCAAACCCGACCATAAGAAAACTCATTCTTTTACGAATACTGATCCGAAATTCTCTCAGATTTTAATTGGTGGATGTTCTTCATTCAGCAGGGCCGTTTTGACTGGATTATTGTTCTGTACATATCCCCTGTCGCTTTCGGCACCACTTCTAATTTTCCTGAGAGATGGAAACAGAAATAACTGTTGCAGTTGTGACTATCAGTTATTTCCTATCATAGTATATTAACGCGAAAGAAATATTACAAAGAAGTGAGCATCTGATTATTCCACTTCGGCCTCATGTTCTACTGCTAGTGATCTTTAGTGGGTAGGAGTGTTCAACTTCAAAATGCAACGTGTTCATCCTTAACTTCTATCCTACACACCCTCTTGGGCAACATGTTTCAGCGTAGTTTCTTTTTATTGCTAGTGGGGTGGGACTAAGTCCCTTGTACTGCGGCCATTTCTGGCTTATTGTGCCAGCCCCAGATGATAGGTGAGGGTGATTGTGGAGCAATTTGTAGAATGAATATTGGCAGGAGAAACCGAAGTACTCGGAGAAAACCTGCCCCAGCGCTACTTTGTCCACCACAAATCCTACTTGACCAGACCCGGGATCGAACCCGGGCCTCCGCGGTGGGAAGCCAGCGACTAACCGCTTGAGCTATGGGGCGGCCAGCTCCATGAGTGAGTAAGCAAGTAAGTAAGTAAGTTCACCTTTTTTTAAGGTAAGGGGGTGGGGATGTGCTGTTATCTAGGGTAAATTTCGTATAGTATTTCGAATGTGGGGTTATATGTATCGATGTATGTGTTGTTCATATTGTGACGCATTGCTAGACAACGGTTAACTAAACGCTTTCTCGAGCGTTAAGCTGTCAACGAGAATAGACGTCCTTTGCTGGACAACGGATTTCGTTACCACTGTATTAGAGGCGCATCCTGCATAACGCAGACATGAACAGCAGTAATGGAACCATTTGAGGCGTGATCTCTATTAGGTTCTCCGGCATTTTATAAAAGGCCGTGATTGCCACCGTGACTCTGCTTGTCATAGGAGGTGACGAAAGGAAGTCTCAATTCTTAGAAAGTAAAGGTCGCGAGTCCCAAGGGACTCGGACCCAAGACAGACTGCACTGGCAAGGACCAGCAGCATATACAAAAGACAGATCAATCCTCTCGTCATATAGGACGCCCCACAAAAACGAGACCGCAATTGTCAAACAGTAATAAACATCTTGTCATGAGTCCCAGATGGGGCTCGACACCAAGACTTACTGGCTGACTGACCGCCAGTCGCAATGTGACTTTGATTTGAAAGAAAACCAGACATGTGTCGTTAGGAGGGAGTCCAATGTGTGAGCAGTTATAATAAAATGTAATTGAAAAGAAGTATCAATAAATCCGATCACCAAATTTAGAACCCACAATTATTCGTCACGCCTACCCCTTATAAGGGACAATATGTAGATTAATCTTCCCTCTAAGGCAAAAGTAGGAACTTTAACTAGAAAAGCCACTACAGGACATCAAGTGTGGATATTCCCTTATTTTGCAGTTACTGTCACTTAGGACCTATGTCGAAAAAAGCACCAATATTTCAATTTCGTTCAGACTTAGATTGTCGTCGATCGGTGCTTTCCAAAATGACACGCCTGATTCGAAACACCAAAGGGCGAGATGAAAAAGCCGTATAAAGTTTTTGTATTGTAGCTATTTAGGTGCATAGGCTGCAGAGTGTCCAAAAATAAGATGATTATGAAATTATAAAGACAGAGGGAGCAGTGACATAAATCACCATACACAAATTTCTTGCATGGATCATAATATGGAATTTTCTGAATATGAATTGCGTTTGCTAATTGTTATACTGCAACGTCTGGTTAGAGCGAGTCTGCGTCTACCAGCATCTACACCTACAAGCACATCTGTAACAAACAAACTCCGTGGTTTTAGTCGGCAAACGAACTATACCGACCGAGCGACCGCTGCTTGTCGGTGAAGTTAGTTTCAACTTTAGCGGACAGAGGGTGTCGCGTGATCAGCGCAATGGATCCCAACAGCCGTTAATTTCAGTTTTCTTGACGGATCCGCTACTCTTCCATTCAATTAGATCCTCAGCTATCCTCACGAGGCTGAGTGGACCCCATTCCAGACGCACTACTTCTCAGAAAATCTGGTAACGCCGGGAATCGAAACCGGAACCTCAGAATCTGTAGCCAGGAACTCTGACGACTAGATCACAGAGGCGGTCGCATCTGTAACAGAGACTTGAACGACTAGGAAATATTTCTGTAAACTAACAATCACGAATTTATATACTTCATCAGGTGGAAGAAAATGAGATGGGAAAAGCATATAGTGTTAGAACGATAAGGAACGCATATACAATTTTACTGGGAAACTTGCAACGAAGAAACCACTTGGAAGACTTTAGCGCTGTTGTGAGGATAATATTAAAATGGATCTCGAAGAAGTAGAGTGGGTGGATGTGAACTAGATTAATCTGGCGCAGCATAGGAACAAGTCTTGAGCTGTTATGGACAGAGTAGGCTTATGAACCTTCAACTAACTTTGCGACTATCAAGTTCTCAGTAAGGACTCTTTTGAATGGTATTAGTTGCCGTGAAGGAGATGCTCGTATTTTCTAAACATGTGGGTTATTACGTTGCAACAGATGGAGTGCCCGGTTTACTTTGGGAATGACAAAATTGTTACAATATTATGTATATATATAGCTTATTTACATTACGCAAGAGCGAGTAAGGGAGAAAGGGAGAAAGAAGAGCCATTACCGTGGGGGCAACATCCGGTTGGAGGAAAATTTACGCTTTGCAGCTTCTAGAAAAGTCGGCGTATTTTGGAGGTCGTTAGGAGCCACTTCACCTTGTCCTGAAACCTGAGAATTGTGCTACGGACGGAATCCTATATAAATAACGGCTTGGCTGTAGCAGACAGTTTACGTAGAAATACGCTACCATTTGGTGAAGAGGTGGGTGATATACTGGAAGCTGGCCCGATAGGAAATGACGCAGTTCACATATGACTGGAAGATTATGCCGAGCATTCTGCACACCCGAATGTAGCTCGAAAGTAAATCTGCATTAACACATGAAGGGACGTAGACGGCCATGTTGGAACTGGAATTAATTACACGATGACTTGAAATGTTTTCTCCAATCGTCTCTAGTTTGCATACGAGTAACTCAGTCTGTTTTAGAAATGAAAGATCTGGTTGATTCACGGTTTCTGATTCCACAATTTTAGTTGTAAGAAAGTTTATTTCTATGAGGAAAACAATGGAGAGGTTCGGAATAGTGAGCAGGAGACTTCATGTTCTGCGAGATGGGTAGGCACACATCAAGAACGGGAAGCGGCCTCCGTAGTCTAGGGGGTAACGTTCCCACCTCATGACTCAAGGTACGCGGGTTCAAACCCGGCGGAGGTAGTGGAAATTTTAAGGGCGAAAAATTCAGGGAATAAGTCCTCCGCGAGGGACTTTAAGCCGTGTGTCCCGTGTCGTAGATTTACGGCACGTAAAAGAACCTCATTTCTCTAGGAGACCTCTGAGCAAAATTATTAGGTAAAAACTTTCCCGCCCAAGTAGTTTCCAGTGCCTCTGGTAGATGGGGGAAGTATCAAGGTACTGGGGGCCGACGTCGTTGGCTCAACGGGGCTGATAGCACGCACCGTCTACTGGTAGGGTATGGGGACAGTAGAAATGAAAGGGGGACGCACAAGGGACCAATAACTGGTTCAAGTGCATGGGGAAATCCACCCGCTCTCATGATACGAAATACGAATCAAGAACGGGAGAAGTGAAAAATGCGTGTAAAAATTTAGTCGGATGACTTGAAAGGATAAGACTATATGGGGATATAAAATCGGGTGGAAAAATAATTTTTTTAAATGAATCATTCTAAGACTCAGGATGGGGTCCAGTAGGAAGCTCTTATGAATCTTCAGGTTTCAAAAAAGGCCCGGATATTTTGACTAGCTGAGCTGCTAGGAAGACCAAGACGTAGAGAATAATATGACAAATAAAAATTATTATTACTTAAATGTTGTAAAATTAATTTCAGCAGGACACTTGCCAAATTCAGGAATGATATTTTATAATACTGCTGTATCATGTGACCCGGATCTAATTAATTTAGACACTTAAAAAGTGACACTGTAAACCAGGGTTATTGCGCATGGCAATTCTTATCTTTATCTCTGGAAATAAATAAACCAAAACAGGAAATCCAGAGGCCTTCTTCCATGATTCCACTTTACTATTCATTCCTCGTTTCCCATAAAAATAATACGGCCGATAAATTTTCATGCCGCAGCTATTGAAGATGCTCATTTTTGCTATGTATTTTCGTCTGACTTTAGATAGAAGAGACCTTGCTTGTGAGAAATATCTTCAAGGCACCTGTAGTTGTGGCAAAAATATATTTAAATTGATGGAGTTTTAAGTTAAGAATACATACTTTAACTCTAAAATATTGTCTCTGACGCCAGAGAACTTAAGTCTCTTGTGAATATACAGTGTGGTTGTTATAATTCAGCATATAACTTCTATAAAAGAAAGATAAACATAAGTTCCTGTTATTTCCTATATTACTCAAGTTTGGAAAGTATGTTTCTGGTGAAAATATTTCTTAAGTAATCTACAGTAAACTTCGAAAATTAAAAACGTCCTCATATTTTATAGAACAGTCGATTCAGAATAAGCTTCGTACTGTAACATTTTCTTCTACAAATTTCTTCGACTTCATTTAGATGAAAAGTCTCATAAATTTCCTATCCAGAATGGTTTAAAACAAGGAGATGCTTTATCGCCACTCCTTTTCAAATTTGCTTTAGAATATGCCATTAGGAACGTCCAGGAAAATCAGGTGGGACTGAAATTAAACGGGACACATCAGCTGTTGATCTATGCCGATGACATGAATCTACTGGATGATAATACCATAAAGAAAAAACACACAAATTTTAATTTACTCAAGTAAGGAAGTTGGTCTAGAATAAAACACACAGAAAACTAAGTATATGTTGCTCTTTCATCACAAAAATGCAGGGCAAAATTATGACATAAAGATAGGAAACAGATATTTTGAAAATGTGGCACAATTCACATATGTGGGAACAACGATAACAGATCGAAACCTGATTCAGGAGGAAATTAAGAGGAGACTGAAATCGCGTAATGCTTGCTAGCATTCAGTCCAAAACCTCTTGTCTTCTCGTCTGCTGTCCAAAAATATAAAAATTAGAATATACAAAACTCTACTTTTGCATGTGGTTCTGTATGGTTGTGAAACCTGGTCTCTGACATTAAGGGAGGAACACAGACTGAGGGTGTTTGAGAACAGGGTGTTGAGGAGAATATTTGGACCGAAGAGAGATGAAGTGACATGAGTTTGGAGAAAACTGCATAATGAGGAGCTTCATAACTTTTACTCTTTTCCAAGTATAATTAGAACGATGAAGTCAAGGAAGATGAGCTGGACAGGGCACGTAGCACGAATGGGGAGACAATGAATGCATGTAGGATTCTGGTGGGAAAGCCAGAAGGAAAGTCAAATGTACAGTAGAAATAATGGAATTAAAATATTCTTCTAAATTTTATACGCTTCTTTTCAGTAGGTCAGATACTTAATGGAAGCTGTCCCCACTGTCTTATTGCAGTAGCCTGGATTCACAATCTTATTAATTTCTAACCTCATACGATACATTGGAAATCCTGGCGTAGTGCCACGGGAATAATGATATATAACTATCTTCTAGCTTAAAAATTGTTTAACTAGGTTTCGTAGACAGTTTCGTTATCCAAATCTCGCTCAATGTCTCAGCTCTCGTCTCCGGAAACACAATATACTGCAGCAGCGTCACAACTAGTGTAATGTTGCTGCTGCTGCTGGAGCTTTGGTTCTATCGTTACCACTGTTACTATGAGCATTTGGGTGTCATAAATGTTGGGGATTTTTTGGAGCACCTAAGCGATATTTAATTTCTTAAGAACAACAGTGCTTTACTTCGGTCTAGAAAACGGAGATTAACGGACGTGGGAATCCCTTGCGCTGACCAAGTGACCCCCTCTATCCGCAGAATTTGACACTACCTTCGCCGACAAGCGGCGACGGATAGGTCGGTANCTCAACTCTTCCCCGAATTTGATGTTTCAGATCCTGAACTGAGTGGGGTGCTGGTGCTTTGAAAACTTGGGTTTTCAGATACCCCCAGAGAAAAAAGTCACACGTTAAGAAATCAGGTCATGTCCCTATATCTGGAGATAATATGGTTAGGAAATAGGTTATTCACAACTGCGATGGAAGCTAGCGCGGTGTGACAGGTAGCCCCATCTTTCTGAAAAAAAAAGATAATTTCTTACTTGCCTGGAAGACGAGAAAGTGCAGGAGCTAAGAAGCTCTCCAACACGTGAACGTAACGTGGGTCAGCCACGTTTACAGCCCTTTCCCACTCATCTTCAAAGAATTATGGGCCAGTAATTCCAAACGAAAATATCGGGCACCATACTGTGACTTTGGAACTTGGTCTCTCATAAATTTCTTTGGGGTTTATGGCTGTCCAATAGCGGACATTTTGCTTGTTAACAAACCCAGACAAATGGAAATGAGCTTCATCGCTCATCATTAAGCTGTTAACGAAATCTTGGTTTTGATTAACTAATCGCAAAAAAGTCTGGCAGAAATCGACTCTGTTTTCATAGTCGTGTTCGTGTAGTGCATGAATAATTTGAATTTTATAGGGGCAGAAGTGGAGATCTTTGTGCAAAATCCGTCGAACGCTGGCTTCGGACAGCCCGAGTGACGTAGCGTGGGGACGCGCAGACCGGCGTGGACTTCTTTCAATGGCTTCTCTCACTGCCGCTACGTTCTCGGGTGTACGTGCTGTTTTTACGCTACCATCTTTCTTCTTTAATGCCAATTGTACCAGACCCAGAGGATAGGTGAGGGTGATTATGGAGCAAATGGTGGAATGAAGACTGGTAGGGGAAACCGAAGTACTCGGAGGAAACCTGTCCCAGCGCCACTTTGTCCACCACAAATCCCACTTGACCAGACCCGGGATCCAACCCGGGCCGCCGCGGTGGGAAGCCAGCGACTAACCGCTTGAGCTATGGCGCGGCCGTAGACCGTGTCTTAGAATTTTGCTGACAACTGCGAGAGACTGCACTTCATTTTTCGGCATTGCAAATCGTGTACCGGGTGCTAATGGCGGACGTTTTTAATGTTTCCAATGAGAAGAACTTGATGACACTTCTGTACCACCAATCTGTCTTGCTCTTGTTGTTTTCTGCTATTAACGTCTTATAAATAAAGAACAAAAGCACAGAAAGCCGTATCATTATTCTGTGAATAGTTTCACATAATCGTATACTACATTTCTTTGGCAACCACATGACTGCGTTTTGAACTGTATTCCACTGTAGTTCCGTACAGTTTGGAAATACGCCTTGCACAAGCAAGTGTACACCCAGTAAAAATATTGTGACCAATGAGAGGGTCGGTATTTGTTTGTATGTTCGTACTGTCATGTGAATGAGTGGTTATAGACGGGGTTTGGATAGGTAATTGTATTTATTGCACATCTACAGATCGTAACTACAAATAACAATAGCGCTGTCGCTAATTCACACTCACTGAAGTTCACTTCAGCATGTAGTACGTCTTCTTATTCTGCTGTGTCTTCATCAGTCGTATCCTGGTAGCGGCTTCCAACGGCGGGCATCCTACTTACTCTGGGTTCAGCGGCCTCCGTAGTCTAGAGGTAACGTTCCCACCTCATGACTCGTGGTACGCGGGTTCAAATACCCGGCGGAGGTCGTCGAATTTTTAAAAGACGGAAAAATTCAGGGAACAAGTCCTCCGGGAGGGACTTTAAGCTGTGTGTCCCGTGTCGTAACTTTACGGCACGTAAAAGAACCTCATATCCCCAAAGGGGATCACTGAGCCAAATTCCAGGACGTTTCCCGCCCAACAGTAGTCTCTAAGGCCTCTGATAGATGGGGAAAGCATTATAGACACCGCTAAGCAAGTAGCCGAACTCGCTTGCTCGGCGGGACTGATGGTAAGCATCATTTATCGGTAGGGTATAGAGACTGGTAGAATATCATAGAGGGAAGCACAATAGATCACACTGGTCGCGGTGCATGGGGAAACCCACCCTCTCTAACTAACTAACTAACTACTCTGGGTTCCCGGACTATCAGTCTACTTCAGCTACCAGCTTCTAGCTGCAAGACTTCACAATGAGTGAACTCCAGTTCTCAGAGTAACTAACTCACTAACTCTGATTATAACATCTCTGCAGCAACCACACAGAAAACACTGTTTCTCTGTTGCTGTATCCATTGCCACAAGTAAACATCCAAATTTACTACTAGAATACTTATTCTGCAACAGGATCTGAATTCGGAAATGGGGCGTTAGAAGCAGCAGCTGGGTGTATATTCCAGTGGGCCTATGTAGGTATGAAAATTACGACACATCATCTGTACGTACGCAGTCACGGTCATGTTAAATAAACATGGAACTTCTGAAAGATGCATTAAAATAGAACTGTCCCCGTACTTAACTAATTAATCATTACGTCATGGAAATGTGGGGGGGGGCAGTGGGTATATATATATATATATATAGGTCCGCATGTTCCTACCCCGGTACTTGTTGGAGTTCAGTAGTCAGCTCGACGCCACGAAAAGATAATATTTAATACTTTAAATATGCACTTAAACTTTTAATCTTGGGTACTACATTATGGAGTATACGCTTTCCAGTATCTTCTCTGGAAGTCTGACTGCCGGTTGGTAAAGAATAAGATTTCGTATTGGTAATAATTATTATAATTAGAATGATCAAGTCAAGAAGGATGAGGGGGACAAAGCATGTAGCACGAATGGGGGAGCAGAAGAATGCATATAGAATATTGATGGGAAAACTAGAAGGAAAGAGACCACTGGGAAGACCAAGGAGTATGTGGGTGGACAATATTAAAATGGATCTTAGAAATATAGGATGGGATGGTATGGATTGAATTGAACTGGCTCAGGATAGGGACCAGTGGAAGGCTCTTGTGAACACGGTAATGAATTTTCGGGTTCCACAACATGCTGGGAAATTCTTGAATAGCTGAAGAATTGGCGGCTCCTGAAGAAGGGCTCAGCTCCATGAGTAAGTAAGTAAGTAAATATGCAACTGAATAATTATGTGAGGCTCTCGTGGCATTGAACATTAAGATCAAGGTCTTCTGTGGGGTGAAGACATGGAGTTTTATACATAGGCACTTATTAAAATAATGTAACATTTCTTTGTTTCATTATGCACTAGAATGCAAAACATTTTAATTTCAGAACCAGCTTACGTATCCATGCTGCATATTCCGGTCTTTTATTACACGCGTATTAAATAATATTGTAACGGATTTGATCAACGCCTTGCCAGACAACAGCTCTGTAAATATGGACCAACACGCAACAAAAGAGGAAGCTGTGTTTTCTGTATATCCAATCGACGCGCCAACAGACTGGCGATCACGTGATATGTGCTTGCTGTAGGTTGATGTCCGTTCCGCGGCTGTATAAAGAGATCCGTGAGCTGTAAGTTCAGAGCAAATTGTAGCTAGGAGTACAGAAAAGTACAAGAAATGAGTCTGTGAAGATTTAATGTGTGGTTTGAAGACTCTATGTGTGCTACAGTACAGCGATATTGGGAGTGTGTGATTTAGGGAGACCTTTATACCTCCTCTGTTATAAACCCGTGAAGATTATTGCAGATAGACTGAAGAGATTAGCTTGAAGTGCTTCGTAGTGGGAAAATAAAAAAATAGTGTAATAATTAATTTTAGTTACGACCTGTAAATGATCAATAAATCCAATTACCAATTCGAACCTCGTATTTAGGCACACATACACGTGACAATATTTACAATAAATGTCAAATGTTCTTTCTTGTAATGAACTCTGCTAGACAGGACATTACATCGCGTGTGTAAATATATGTTGCAACGTGGCACAAGTTGGATAATTTGACATACGGGTATGAAACCAAGCAGTGTTTCAGCGAATGTTAAATTATTATGGATATGATGATATTACACTAAGCTGGCCTGAAATCCTTGTTCGTTAATGGGTTGCACTGATGAACTCTGTTAACTGTATGACCAAGTATTTGTTTGCATATCTCTGTTTTCATCACAGCTAATGTCATGACCAGGGCCATCACATATCCTGTACGGGGAACATGGACACGAAAAGCCGAAAAGAGCTGTGTACATGAGCATACTGTAAGTGTAGTGCAATACTCGTTTTTCCCACTTACAATGAAGTTGAAAAATGTGTCACTCCGAGATAAGAAANGACCGCCGCTTGTCGGCAAAATTAGTACCAACTTTAGCGTATAGAGGGCGTCGCGTGGTCAGCGCGACGAATCCCCACAGCCGTTAATTTCGGTTTTTTATTTAAATATCGCAAAATAAGAAGGGCGGAGCACTGATGGAAAAATCAGCTGAGCGGTTATCAAATTCCGAAATGACGTAGCGTAGAAATCGTGTCTGATTACATCGAAAACCACAAGACGTAAAATACGTGTTTCCTTTTCCTGCATAACGATTCTTTGAAACGTGTTTCGCTTCGATGAATGTTTAAAAATTACACGTTAATTACTCGTTAGTTATGGTCGAGGTTACCTCAGAAATACATATCCGTGATTTTTTAACTCAAATTAACATAAATTAGTGAAGCTCAAAAATATTAAATTTAATGAAAATCTGTTCAACAGTTCTCAAGTTGTTACACTGGGACAGACAGACAGTTACAGAGATGACAGTAGGTGAATTCGTTTCAAATTACTTTCGTGAACGCGTCAGAATCACTGAAACTGGTTATGTTTTTCATATCTGCTGCCTATGCAGCAGAGGGAGTCTGAAATAGGCAATTTTCTCTCTTGATAGAGAGACTAATTTTTACGACGTATAGGCTATGTCAAGAATGAAGACTTACTACTAAAATGACCCACAGCTCACAAGATGTCGCGAGTAGATCATTAAAAGCGATAAAGGTTTTATTGGCTTGTTTATGAGATAAGCAATCGTGACCACCAGAATTGTAGTTAATTTTATTACACTTGCTATAGCTTATCATAAATTGAATTAAGTATGATGATTCTGCAGACAGAACCATGTCTCATCTCCTGTCCATCGCATTCCCCAGGCTGGAATTCGGTCTTAGCTTGGGCCGTTTGTAAACTTATGGATTTCATCCGTACGTACATTTCTATCACTCATACTCCGTATTATGAAGGTCTCTGCTTCGAATCTCGGCAGACAGATATGTTAGGCTTTTTCGTATATTTCCTTTACCCCTTCATGCAAACGCCAATATATTCATTACACTGAAAAATGAAATAGTTGCTTCCCACCACAAACTTCTCTTCACATACTTTAGTATCCTTTATTGGGAGCAATATATTGTCAGGTAATTGGTGTTGTGCGTGCCTTATAGACGGGTTTTGGAATGGATGATTGGTTTATTGATATCTTATACAGTCAGCTCGTAACTACAAGTAATACAATGCTACATTGATCAACACACTTATAGTTCACTGTTGAACACATACTTGTGCTTTCAGCCTTCACTAGTCTTATTCTGGCAACGGATTCATAACAGTATTACTGTAACTGCAGCACGCTATGAAGTTTTCTTTGCACAGCGTAATTGTTTCTTGCTATTTCTTGTCAATTATTCCGCCAAATGCCAACACCGAAGACTCTTTCAATTCTAATTTTTGTTAATGTCAAAGTCAAAGTCACATTGCGACTGACAGTCAGTCAGTGAGTAAGTCTTGGTGTCGAGCCCCATCTGGGGCTCATGACCAGATATTTATTACTGTTTGACAGTTACGGTCTTGTGGGGCGCCCTCGTTGACACGTGGACGGGTTTATCTTTTGTATATTCTGCTGGTCCTTGCCAGTGCAGTGTTTATATTTTACTGTCTCAGATTTGAGACTCAACTTTTTGTCTCCTCCTAAGACTCACAGGTTTACGGTGGAGGTATTCGACCTCGTCTCCACACGGGATTCGGCAGAGATTCTCGGTATATAGCCGTGGGATGACCCCCACAGGGAACACCACTTCCTCTATTGTTGCGTGTTGATTCAGTGATCAGAGATGTGTTTACAGCACCGCTCCGTAGCAACGAGCAAGGCACGGTTCACAGAAAACATCGTTCTTCTATTGAAGCGCGTTGCATCCGAGGGAATATGTTTACTGAGAAGTTGTCTAGCAACGGATGTTTCATCTGATTTCACTACTTCGGTTTTATTGCGTCATGTAATAATATTTAAGAAGCTGATGGAAAGTTTATATATAAACTTGGAATAAAAACAGTTCAGGAGAATTGCAGAAGGAAACTGGGACAATACAGCTGTAGAACGAAACACTGAAACTGCAACCAAAACATCCTTCAACCCTGCTGAAAATCTCATCTCATAATAAAGCACCTTGAGTACAATTTCTGATATAATTACCAACCGCTTTATTAAACTAACTGATGTAATAATTAATCACATGCCACGAAGATCCATTGAAGTAGAAATACCTCCTCGACCTCTCGTCCCAGAGCCGGTGTGGGTGCTGAGAAGAAGAAGAAATTGTTGCCCCCACAGGGATTCGAACGCGGGCCATCCAGTCCGCAGCTCATTCGTTCGCTATACTGAGCTCTCTCGACACCTGTAAAAACTATTAATACTACTACGAATGATGATAATGTCATGTAATTGGGCAACGGCCCGTCAGAGTAGCCGAGAAATCTAAGGCATATACTATCTTCCCTCGCTCGGAAGCCGGGATCGTGGGTTCGGATCTGTTTCCTGTGAGGTACGAACTGAATTCTTATATATTATTCTTATACACTGCCGGTCACGGTAGCCGAGAAATCTAAGGCATATACTGTCTTCCCTCGCTCGGAAGCCGGGATCGTGGGTTCGAATCCCGCACAGGTCATGGATTTTTTATACGTGTATGTGTTTATGTTGTCCTGTGTTTATTTTACTTTTTATTGCTAGTGGGGTGGGACTAAGTTCCTTGTACTGCGGCAACTTCTGGCCTATTGTACCAGCCCCAGATGATAGGTGAGGGTGATTGTGGAGCAATTGGTGGAATGAAGATTGGCAGGGGAAACCGAAGTACTCGGAGGGAACCTGCCCGAGCGCCAGTTTGTCCACCACAAATCCCACTTGACCAGACCCGGTGGGAGCCAGCGACTAATCGCTTGAGCTATGGCGCTGCCCTGTCCTGTGTTTAGGTAGAGGACTTGTAACGAGAAGATCACTCGTCCAATGAGTCCAACCTTCTGTAAAAATGATCATGAAACTTAAATCGGAGACCAGGGCACAAGGGGACTGTAGAGCCAGTGAATAAAATTGGGCAACAAATCTTGGTAATTATGCGTTGGGTCTGAGGTAAATACGCTTAGAGTGCTACATAAATCATCAGGATTTTACTTGGAGTTGTAGAGAATTAAAAAATGAAAATGTTAATTTTCATAATATAATATAATTTCCATGTAAATATTTGATCAGGGATTTTTGTACTTCAGTCAAAATTATATGGTGCTAAATATATGATATATATATATATATATATTTGTATCCAGACGTTATTGCAATTTTAGTTCCATTCCTTGTGCTTAGATATTTTAGCACCTAAGAAAAAACAACACTTTAACAGTTACACATGGCCTCCTTTTCAACAAAGAACACTGTTCATAAGCAACACATATGAATAGTTACAGTGAATGCACTCAGAGAATTTTCATCTATATAAAAACTTACTACGCATTAAAATCAAAAGGCACAATAGATCGCTGCAGGTCGCGGTGCAAGGGCCAAGAAGGTCCACTCCTTATACAGTCATTCGTTCATTAAGATCAAATATTATGTTCAGTATAATTCAAGAGTCGCCGTTCACAAATTTCTCTACAGTATCTTATTTTTGGGATTTTTAAATGGAAATGAGTAGCTGCTACTATTTTAGGAACCACATTGAACCATAATTAGCCGCAACCTTGACGCACCATAACTAATTCTTTAACTAACTAACTAACTATTTTCAAGGACGCGTAATAGCTCGACCGGTTAGTCCCTGGCTTCCCACCGCGGCGGCCCGGGTTCGAACCATGGTCTAGTCAAGTGGGGTTTGTGGTGGAAAAAGTGGCGCTGGGTAGGGTTCTCTCCGAGTACTTCGATTTCCCCTGCCAATCTTCATTCCACCAAATTCTCCATCATCATAATCACCCGTTGCAGGCTACAATAGGCCAATCAGTGACCGCCGTGCCGAGTGGACCCAGTTGGATTGCACTCTGCACTATGCGAACTAAACAAAATTATTTTCAAGATAATCATTGAAAATCGGCCATTTATGCAGCTACTCAAGAAATACCATGATGAAACTGGGAAGATAATGATAATGTCCATAAGATCATGCTACCGTATATTTACTTAAACGTGCGAAGTTACGAAGTAGACCGGAACAATCTCTTAAATCTTTCGAGCTGACCACACCACTCAACCGGAAGTCTACCACAGACTGGGATGGAAATGCCGCTTTTGTGAGCTCACGCCCTAAAGAAGAAGAAGAAAAGAAAATACCGTAGCGCGTAAGCTGATGTAAGAATACAGCAATAAGTAAATTGTTAATGGTTTTCGAAAACTGTCGATTTGAAAGAAACGTCATGGAAATGTATGCAATATTCAGTTTCTAAGCTAGCAGAGGTAATCAAGTTGGAGGCTATGCTAAAATCGCAGGTCGAGACCACATAACTTCAAAAGGTTTCTGCTTGTAACAAACGAAAACCAACTCCGTGGCGTGTAGTGCGCAAGCGAACTATACTGACCGAGTGACTGCCGCTTGTCGGCGAAGTTAGTGCCAGCTTTTGCGGATAGAGGGTGTCGAGTGGTCAGCGCAACAGATCCCCACGGCCGTTAATTTCGGTTTTCTAGACCGGAGCCGCTATTTCCTTGGAATGGTTCTCCAATTATCTTCACGAGGCTGAGTGGACCCCGTTCCAGACACACTACTTCTCAGAAAACCTGGTAGCGCCGGGAATCGAACCTGAGGCCTCTGGATCTGTAGCCAGGAACTCTGACCACTAGGCCACAAAGGCAGTATTTATGCTTGCAAAGCAAAGATAACAGCAACGTTGTCATTGTGTTTAATTAGTTAAGCACCATTTCATGAGGAAGCAGAAGGGAGTGGAAGTATGGCTCAACCACTCCTGACCCCGGCACTAGATAGGGGTGAGTAGTCTGTTTCACGCCCCGGCAGCTATATCCCAGGGGATAGAACCCCCGGTATCCATCTGCTAAGAGGCAATCTGAGCTCTGTAGAGTGAAGACAAATCCTTGGCCCTGCTGGGAATGGAACCACGGCCATCCAGTTCTTAATTCTTCACTTTTTAATATAAACTTTAGAAATGTAACTGTTGTAATAAGGAAGAACAGAGCTTTCATGTTATACACGAACATACATGCACACCCAAACTTGGGACTAACTGGCGAGAGCGAGGTAAATATTTAATATGTAAGGATACAATGAATACGGAAACCATGCATGACTAAAATACTTACGTGTAAAGATGGCGTCTGAAAATAAAGTTAAATAATCTAGTGTTTAACCATTCCAGTTATGACGAAGAAGTTAACTCGAGGTATAGCTTCAGTTTTCTTAACCATGGGCATTTGATGGAGAGGTAGAGTTACCAACGCTCCCTGGTCGCTGTACCTCATAGGAAAGAGTGTGGGGTACCCACTGCATAGACTCCATTGCGGGTATGGACAGAGTGGCAAAGAAGAAAGTTATAATCCTGCGACGTGAATTAGGACCAATTCTCCTGTCGTCCACCTCGTTGCCGAGTCACTGTACTTACAGAGCTACCTTGCTAGCCATACGAAAGTGTTACAAGAAATATGATAAAAGGAGCACTTGAGAGCCATATTTGCATTCCACTGCAGCAGAAAAGCAGAGCAGCTCGTCGTGCGAACTGTTGCGTCGCCAGCAAGACGCGCATGCGCTCGCGTAGGAGTACACCCACTGTAGGAACTTGCTTTGATTTACGTCTTCAAATGTTATCTAACTGCTACTGCAGCTTCTCTGCTAGGGCAAAGTTCCCACTGTTTTTCGTTCTCTTTCTGCTTCTTTTTGATCTGTTTCTTCCAATATTCTTTTACTTGTTGTCTCTCTCTTTCTTTCTAACCTGTTCCTCTAACCATTTCTTCAATTCCTAGATTGAAAGACTCTATGTTCCTTTTGACTTCTTAAGTTTGTGTCTGCCTCTTTTAGAATTTAGAAATCATCTTCTGTTAGATTCAGGCTACATTCACTTGAAATGTGGCACCCATTGTGTTCCTCATGTCTTATTCTTTTTCAGTTTATCATTCGCTTCACCAGTAACAGCTGTGCTGTGGCTACAAAGAAGAAACACTAGGATGAAAGTGCATTCAAATAGTGGTTACTTAATAACAAAAATAACAAGACAATGCATTATACAGGGTCTTCATTGAAAAGCCCATGATGATAATATTTTTTTTTTCCTTGGCACTACAGCCCCAGTGGGCCTAGGCCTTCCTCCATGAACTTCTCCGTTCACTTCGGTTTTTCTCGATCTTACACATTCGGTAGGACTCCTTGGGCGGGTGATCAGCTCGTCGCAAGGCCTCTACCTGTAGACAAACACAGAAAAACGCACACGAACATCCATGTCCTGAGTGGGATTCGAACTCACGATCCCGGCTTCCGAGCGAGCGAAGACAGTACATGCCTTAGACGCCTTGGCTACCGTGACCGGCTATGATGATAATAATACCAACATATAATTATATAATTGTATTACTAATAAAAAGTAGATATTATCTGTTTCAGCGGAACCTGAATGTTCATCGCCGTATTAAAGAAAGACTGAAACTTGAATCTGTTCCTCATTTCGGCGGTCAATCTGCAAAGATTCGCTATAAAACATTCTCTAATGTACAATTGATCTCCCAAACTGTTTCTTGCTTCCAGGAGTTTTCTGAGAAACTTAATTTGCATTTCCGTTGTCTTCAATGCCTGTTTCATCTAACGTCCCTTCCATCGATTTTAATTTAATAATTTTAACAAAAAATATACAATATACAATTCAATATAAGTGAAGATTGCAAATTTTGAATCTCCTCAATGTATTCTTTTGTCCCGTCGTTTGTTATTCCTCGTGTCTTACTTACTTACTTACTTACTCATGGAGCTAAGCCCTTCTGGAGGAACCGCCAATTCTACAGCTACTTAAGAATTTCCCAGCATTTTATGGAACCGGAAAGTTCATTACGCTGTTCACAAGAGCTCTCGACTGGTCCCTATCCTGAACCAGATTAGTCCAATCCATACCATCCCATCCTATCTCTCTAAGATCCATTTTAATATTGTCCACTCACCTAGGCCTTGGTCTTCCCAGTAGTCTCTTTCCTTCTGGTTTTTCCACCAATATCCTATACGCATTCCTCGTCTCCCCCATTCGTGCTATATGCCCTGCCCACCTCATCCTCCTTGACTTGATCATTCTAATTATACTTGGAGAAAAGTACAAGTTATGAAGCTCCTCATTATGCAGTTTCCTCCAACCTACCGTCACTTCATCGCTCTTCGGTCCAAATATTCTCCTCAGCACCCTGTTCATTCCTCTTTTCTTGGGATCAAATATTGTCGAATATATTTATTTCAAATATGCCGAATCAAAGTTTTTTTCCTGAGAACAAGGACCCAAGTTTCAAACAGTATGTAATGACAAATAAAAAATACCATATTTACGCATGTATAGGCCGCAAATTTTTTGCCAAAAATTCAAGAGGAAAACTGGGGTGCGGCTTATATTCGAAATATTCGAAATCACACTTCATTTAAAAAATATATATTCATAATTAGTAATACAGAGTGTTCTACTCCTGAAATAATATTCCAAGAAAATTATTTTTTCTATAATTTCTGTCTGAAAATTGTGCTGCGGCCTATACAAGCACGCGGCCTATACATGCGTAAATACGGTAATTCTGTTCAGTTCATCATTAGAATGCTTGCCGACAGTACATAGTCTGTGAGTGGAGAGCAATGCATTGCCAAGGCCTGGGAAGTTGCAGAGTTGAAGGGACGCCCTGTCTTATATCTCGATTCTAAGCTTGTGAGTATGTAGCTTTTTTTTTTAATTCGCTTAGTGGGAGGGGGGCGGAGTCCAACTAGGTCCATTCGGTACGGCGGCTACTGATTGGCCTATTGTACCTGCCCCGGCTGAATATGATGATGGAGAATTTGGTGGAATGAAGATTGGCAGGGGAAACCAAAGTACTCGGAGAAAACCCGCCCCAGCACCACTTTGTCCACCACAAATCCCATTTGACCAGACCCGGGATCGAACTCGGGCCGCCGCGGTGGGAAGCCAGCGACTAACCGCTTGAGCTATGGCGCGGCCTTAAGTACGTAGCTTCATTCTCTGCCTCTGTTTAATCAAGGGGAATGCTCATGGTAATTGAAAGGTCTGTCGGGTGAGCCCGAAGTATGTTCTGCACAGCTGCGCCTGAGACGTAGACAGGAGGGAGTTCATGTTGTGGGTCTCATGTCAGTATTACGAGTATTCTGGAGTGCGTACAATATGAGTGACGGAAGAAACCTTTGAACTTCTCATTTCGTGACAACGACAATAAGGAAACTAAGCATTTGTCACTCTATTATCAGATTCAAGAATTTCATTTTAGAAATGCCTGCAAATTACGTAAGACTTTTCTAATAATGTACTTTGTGTGATTTTTTTTTCCAATTTAATGGTAAGATTAGAAATCGCTGCCGGATTTACACGAACTGCTTCACGTAAGATAATTTTAATGTTTATTTAAACGAAAAAAATTGCTTACGATAAGTTTAAAAGAAACTCTCATTTGTTTATAAAAACGTGTTATTGTGGGGAAATTTTAGTTACATATCTCTACTGCTTTTGACATAAAATTTCTCTTACATCTTGATAGTCAACGAAGAAGAAGAAGGAGAAGGAGGAGGAGAAGAAGAAGAAGATGAAGGAGAAGAAGAAGAAGAAGAAGTAGAAGAAGGAGCAGGAGGAGAAGAAGAAGATGAAGGAGAAGAAGAAGATGAAGGAGAAGAAGACGATGAAGGAGAAGAAGAAGAAGATGAAGTAGAAGAAGAAGATGAAATAGAAGAAGAAGAAGAAGAAGAAGAAGAAGGCGTATATTCAGCACCGATATTAACGCAAGTCTATCCACTGAAACCTTCATTTCATTCCACAGAGACCTGCATAGCAAGTAAAGTAAAGATCGTACACGATCAGGAGTCATGTGTTTTAACAGTATGTTCAATGCAATCCTGGTTCCAAAGGCAGAGCCATGTTTACGTGTCTTGCATTTTGAATAAGACAACAAACATGATGACGGCACCTGGGTTAACAATGAATAATTTGTAACATGTAGGCCCGTTCTTATGCAACGCATACGAAAAAAACAACTAGACAACGGCCGTTGCTAGGCAATGGCCCGTA
This sequence comes from Cryptotermes secundus, assembly GCF_002891405.2. Taxonomy (NCBI): domain Eukaryota; kingdom Metazoa; phylum Arthropoda; class Insecta; order Blattodea; family Kalotermitidae; genus Cryptotermes; species Cryptotermes secundus. The sequence continues at coordinate 1,149,196 of NW_019720583.1, forward strand.
AACTGCAACAGGCCAGTGTGGAGGCAGGGTCGAATACCTCCAATGTCACCCTAGAAATCGTAGGAGGCGACAAAAATGGAAGCTCCAAATCCGAGACAGTAAAATATGGCTGCTAGTGCCAAGGGACTGGGACACGAGGAAGATTGCGGTGGCAAGGACCAGCAGCATATAGAAAGAGACAGACCGGTCCTCCTGTCAGAGAGTGCGCCCAACAAAAAACAAGACGTAACTGTCAAAGAGTATTAAATATCTGGTCATGAGAATCAGGTGGGGTTCGACATCAAGACTTACTAACCGACTGACCGTCAGTCACAATGTTACTTTGACTTTGAGTCACTTGAGCTAAGTAAGTTAGTTTATGAGTGAGTGAGTTAGTCACATAACTTCTGAGGCTCAGTTGTTGTGAGCCGTTGTTGCTACAAGCTGGAAGTTGAGACCAAGAGTAGTACAAGAATCCAGAGGAAGGGGAACATCTGCCGTTGGAAGCCACTACGAAGTAACGGCTATTGAAGAAGTGACTGTGGACCCTAGTCTCCCTGTGTGTCTAATAGTGTAGTCACGCACTGTATCAAAGGGTCCCATAAATCTGATGATAAATTCAAAACTCATCATGAGTAGCACCTGAAGATGGCATTTTTATGCCGAAACATGTAGTGAGAGTGAGAGAAGAAGATAGATAAGTGTACGCACTGCAAGACGGATTAAACAAATCATGAACTCATCTATGGTCACTCATCATGTGATATCTATATAAATAAAAATGTAAATGTTCGTTTGTTACCCCTCGACAATCTCCGAAAGTTCTTCACCGATTGCTTCGAAATTTTGACACAACGTTGCATTCGAATGCCCGCGTGTTTTTATATACCTGCTAGCTGTACCCGGCCACGCGTGAATCCGGAAAGTATACTTCCATGGAAACGCAATAACAGTTGCATAGAAATTGCCGAAACAACAAACGCGTTTCCCCGGAGATTAAAGGATAAGAGGTTCCGTTGCGTAACAACGGGTGAAACTGGAAAGTACACTTCCATGGAAACGCAATAACAGTGGGCCGTTGCATAGGAATTGCCGAAACAACAAACGCGTTTCCCTGGAGATGAGAGAATAAGAGGTTCCGCTGCGTAACAACGGATGAAACCAAACACTTCTACAAGGTGTTCTGTGCTAGCATTTCCTAAGCAACAGATGAAACTAACTCTTCGATAAGGTATTCCCTATCCCGTCCGAATGCTGGCTATATGTATAAGAGAGTGTAGCTCCGGCGACTGTTCAGTATCACGAGTGTCTCGAGTATCACGAGGTCACAAGTATCACAAGAGATTCCGAGTGAAATCACAGCAGAGATCCTGAGTTAGCACTCAGAGTTTTGGATTCGACTCTGTCAGCGTTTCCCCGGTGATAGACAACAGAAGGCTCATTGTATAGTATCCGCCGAGGTATAAATAATCCAGCTTGGAGAAGAAGCAGTCAGTCTCGGGGCATATGCCGAGGATACAGAAGAGAGTCTGGAAGTAACCGCCGAAGGAGTCAGTCTTGGGATAGCTACCGCCGAATATAAACATTCGATTTATTTTCATTTAATTTAATAATTTTGTGTGACATTGCGTTGGAATTGGGCTGTGTCGTTACCATAGCGTTCATTTCGTGAGTATAGTTTATTTTTCATTGTTTTTCATTTCGTTTTCGTAACTGTTTTCCTTATTTTTCAGTACAATTGGCGGTGGGATTGAGCTGTGTCGATTGATATGCGTTTGGATTGAAATACTTCGTTAGACTGAGCCACAGCAACGCGTGGCCGGGTACAGCTAGTATTATATATATTAACTGGAGTGTTATTCTCCCTCGTTGTATGATACTGGTGAAGAAAGAAACTACATTCCGAGTGACAAAAAATACTTCGCCAGTTCAACGTACTTCCTCAGCTATCCACCATATCTGGAAGTTGTCTACTCCATACGCTTGCTGAGGCCGCACCATGTCCGTGCTGAAAAGAGAACCACTTAAAGCTCGCAATGTATTTCGATCTCTTCCGAATTTATCTCGATCTCGAGACGGGATATCCTTTCACTGTCCTTCCTCAGTTCCTACTCGAAAATACTGGCCAACCAACCATCTCTTGATCCTGTTATTTGTATCATGCTTCCTAGATTGGCAGGGTGCCTAGGAAATGTGTCAACATAGTCGCTGATCACCAGAAACTCTCCTACACAAGTAAACAGCAGAATAGGAAAGTTCTACTTCGTCAGAAATAGAGATGGGAGAGAGAGAGAGAGCTGGAGGGGATAACAAAATATATTGCACAAAAATAACAATGGAATGATAAATACAAGTACATACTTGAATAGGGAGTCGGCAAAGAGTGTATTGTCACGTTCAGGGGGTACGCGTGACGAAATGACGGGTTCTAGTTCGGATGATTGGATTTATTTATTAATAAAATGTTTACAGTTCCAAATTAAACCTCTGAAGCATATTTTTTTTCCTTGACACTACAGCCCCAATGAGCCTAGGCCTACCTCCATGAACTCCGTTCACTTCGGTTTTTCTAGATCTTACACATGCGGTAGAACTCCTTGGGCGAGTGATCAGCTCATCGCAAGGCCTCTGCCTGTACACAAACACAGAGAAACGCACACAAACATCCATGCCCTGTGTGGGATTCGAACCCACGATCCCGGATTCCGAGCGAGCGAAGACATTGCATGCCTTGAAGCATATTTAGTAGTCCAGATTTGTCCATTAATACTTTCTTCTCTTGAGAATCTCCCATCGCCCGTGAATTGGATGTGTCTCCCCCGTAGCTGTGTCATGTTCCTTGTATATCTTTATTGTTTTACTGTTTGGCATTTACGGTCTTGTTTTGTGGGCCGCCCTCTCTGACGAGAGGACGTGTCTGCCTTTTGTATATGCTGCTGGCCCTTGCCAGTGCAGTCTCTTTCGGGTCCGATTTCCTTGGGACTCGCCACCATATTTTATTGTCTCAGATTTGAGACTTCTCTTTTCGTCGCTTTCTACGACTCGCACTGTCGCGGTGGAGGTATCCGACCATGCCTCCACACGGGATTCAACTGTCTGAATAGTGCTCGCTGCTCCTTATATAGCTTAGGCAGGGGCCACATTGAAAACACATTGCCGCTCGGCAGCATATATCAGCTATTGTCGTCAGGCGTGTCTACTCACGCATTGCCTAGCAGTGGACGCTCTACTGTTGCGTGACGTCACAGCCTAGCGGGGAGGGGTGTTTACCGAGCGTTGCGAAGTTATGGGATGGGTGGAGTACGTGACGTCACTCACAGCTGTCGCCTAGCAACGCGCCGATACAATCCGCAACTCTCAGGTTGAGCGAGTGCCCCGAGGCCTCTGCGACTCAACAGTTCCTGCATAGAGCCAATACGTCACATTATTTAGAATTTTATGCTAATCATATAAGGGAATGTAAAATGAACACTCTGTAGACGCACAAGCCACAGAACAGAAGACATCGCTTTATATGGGAGTGGTAGAATGTAATCCGCAGTCCGGAAGAGACTAAATGAATCGAAGATGCGTGTAAGAGACGGAGAGAGGGGAGTTATTGGCAGAGGGGTGTGCAGGGAGTGCAAGGGGTGAAGTTCAGCTAGAAACTGAACAAGTCTAGCACCACGAGAGGAAGAAAAGCAAATATCAGATACGAGCATACAGAAAGAGATACACGAGTCGCTAAATCGATTCTTTGTTCTTCTGCGCCAGTGAATTGAAATAAACTGAGATCCTCTTCCTATTTCTGATAACTGCGCAATTCTGTGCTGAATTGTTTGAATTAACGAAGGAATGAAAGAAATTCAATCCCTTAACAATGTACAAGGCAGCTGGGGCAGAGATTGGTCACTGTTATATAAGAGGCTTTGGAAAGCTTTATCGAAATGATAATCAAGACATTTAGCGTCCTTAACATCAGCTGATACAATAAAAACAACACAGCAAATATGTCTCATGATTATTAGCAATCTATCTATCTATCTATCTATCTATCTATCTATCTATCTATCTATCTATCTATCTATCT
>NW_019720583.1:1153713-1158636 GCF_002891405.2 Cryptotermes secundus
GAATGAAGATTGGCAGGGGAAACCGAAGTACTCGGAGAAAACCTGCCTCAGCGCCACTTTGTCCACCACAAATCCCACTTGACCAGACCCGGGATCGAACACGGGCCGCCGCGGTGGGAAGCCCGAGAAATGGACGTGTCCCTCAATTTCGATATGAGACCATTTCGACTGTATTACTACTTCAAGGAATAACTGTACTCTCCTCTCCTAACACACCTGATAAGAGACAGAAGACGCTGAAAATGGCTGCAAGAGCGTACCTTTATTTTTTCATTTTTTTAATTCGCTTAGTGGGGGGTGGAGTCCAGCTGGATCCACTCGGCACGGTGGCCACTGACTGGCCTATTGTAGCCTGTCCCGAGTGGTTAGGATGACAGAGAATTTGGTGGAATGAAGATTGGCAGGAGAAACCGAAGTACTCGGAGTAAACCTGCCCCAGCTCCGCTTTGTCCACCACAAATCCCACTTGACAAGACAAGGGATCGAACCCGGACCGCCGCGGTGGGAAGCCAGCTACTAACCGCTTGAGCTATGGCGCGGCCTAGCTTTCTTCACTAACCTTACTATATCGTGAACTTTTGCACAGAGCAAGAGAAGAGAGTTCAGTTCATGCTTGGTAAATACTGTCACTCAACCCGAAAATGTCAACTGAAGTGATTTCTACTCGTAATTCTGACAAAATTTCTGTTTTAAACTGAGCACTTGTCTCAGCTAAAGGTAAAGGTAAAGCCGTGGAGGCCCGTAGAGTTGTGAGACGCCCAAGCTCCCATATTTTCTAGATAATCGGCTCATAGATGGCGGCAAGGTTGTCAGCCTTACGCGCCGGCCGCGCTTTACTCCACAAGAAGATTCCTGGTACTCATTTCTGTTAGAGTATGAGTCGACCCTAAGGCCATAGTGCGGCTGGAAAGATCTGGTGAATTGAAAGATACCCAATGACTTCATCGGGACTCGAAACGCGACCTTCCGGCTTGTAGCATAATACCTCAACCAGCTACGATACAGTGTGTCCCCACATATTTGTCTGAGTACTTAAAAATACTCCAATATAAAAATTATTTCAATTGGATCCCTGCGTTTTGTTACACAATATTTATGGGCTCAGAAAGTGTATTATGAACATAACATTTGTCCTAGAATTAAAACATCTTTATCAGAAGTGTTAATATACCTCAATGAAAGTGTGGTTTATTATGGTTTATTTAACCATGTACTCCATTATATAGCTACGTTGCCAGAGAATATGAAAAATTAGGATGTTTCACGGTCAAACGAGAAGGCCAAGATGACATTTAAGGAAACCACAAAAACAAACTGCGTGCTTCTAGTCCGCAAGCGAACAATACCGACCGAGCGACCGCCGCTAATCGGATAAGTAAGTTCCAACTTTTGCTGATAGAGGGTGTCGCGTGGTCAGGGCAACGAATCCCCACGGCTGTTAATTTCGGTTTTCTAGACCGGAGCCACTACGTTTCCATTCAAATATCTCCTCAATTATACTCACGAGGCTGAGTGGATCCCGTTCCAGACCCACTTCTTTTCAGAAAATCTGGTAACGCCGAGAATCGAACCCGGGACCTCTTGATCTATAGCCAAGAACTCTGACCACTAGACCACAAACACAAAATCAATAGTCATTTTCAAGCTGTGTAGCTTATATTACAGATGAAAAGACTTTCTCTAAGATTTTAAAAGTACATTCCATTTATATTGAGGTAATTAATTTATTTTGTCCAGTAGAAAATAAAGGAAAGAGACGAATCGACCTGTTTGCTAAATGTGAACAACTTTGTCTCCTTCTTGTTGTAATGGCGTTTCGTTCTAGAAGTTGCTATGTTATTAAAGTCTGCGCTATTGGAAATGCATCTCCCTTCACCTTCTTCCCTGTCTGAGCTCTTGTTTGTGACTGGCAAGTTTCCTTGTTTGCAGAAGAAAGCAGTTTATGCAGAATACTAATTCAAAAGCAAAGTAACAGGAATAAAAAAAAACTGCCTTTTCTTGAGGAGACTCTGTTACATGACAACAATGGAACGAGAATTCCAAAGTCTAACATGAGTGACTCCATGTTAAACAATTATTTAAATTACAGTGTTTTTCCTATCCGATTTTCGGATCCTAGAGATGAATAAGGGAGAAAGAAGCCTTATCCTGAGCAGACACGTATCGTCCCAGTGACATCTGCTCGAAGGGCATTACGTTCTGCTGGTACACTCCGCTCCATGTGAAGATGAAACAGGATACAGCTTCCTTCGGATATATCAGAGCCTCGAAAAGAAACTCAGTGTATTTTGTACGTATGCCTAGCACACCGACTCTGTTGTCTAGTGGTCAGAGTCCCTGGTCACAGAACCAGAGATCCCGGGTTCGATTCCCAGCGATACCAGGTTTTCTGAGAAGTAGTGCGTCTGGAACGGGGTCCTCTCAGCCTCGTGAGGATAACTCAGGAGCTATTTCAAGGAAATAGCAGCTCCGGTCTAGAAAACCGACATTAACAGCCGTGATGATTCGTTGCGCTGACCACGCGGCACCCTCTATCTGCTAAAGTTAACACTAAGTTCACCGACAAGCGGCGGTTGCTCGGTCGGTATAGGTCACTTGCGGACTATAGGCCACGGAGTTCTTTTTCTTGTATGTCTAGCACATATTCCAATCACCATTATGGTTCAGGGTTTGATATACCGTAATTATAGTGGACAGAATTGTGTAGCGTCAGCGAATTATGCTTCTATTCAGGATGCATGCAGTTCGCATCCCAGTCGGATTACTGGCTATTCTTACTAAGGTTAGTGGGGCTTTCTTCATTAGCTCCAGAAGAACTCTGGAATAATATTTCGAAATGGGCCACGCCCCTCCTCTCCAGTATATACATTTTTTAAAGCTAGTGGGTGGGACTAAGTCCCTTGTACTGCGGCCACTTCTGGCCTATTGTACCAGCCCCAGATGATAGGTGAGGGTGATCGTGGAGCAATTGGTGGAATGAAGATTGTAACGCCGTGGTGGTAGGGGACCGTGGAGGTATCCCTCCGCTGCCACCACTTGTAACGTCGTGGTGCAGGGGGGCGTGGAGGTATCCACCCTTGCTATCACAGCTTACGCTGTAAGGAGTTAACACAATAATCCTAGCTTACTCTCAGCTAGGATTCTCCCGTTTCTGGGCTTCCTTCCTTACTTAAAGCTACCACCATCTATTATATGTCCTAAGAGAGGTGATGTAAGTACCAAGGGCCGGTAGCGCGGTAGTCGAGCGTCACTGTTTGCTGGCCCTTTCATCCTCGTCACCTCTTATTATTGGCGTAGAGCGGGCGTGCCGGGTCTGACCCGCCTCTACTTATCGTCCGTCATCTCTATGGTGGGAACTACCCCCTGACATATTGTCATAGCTCCCTTTTGGCAACTCGTCATATAGTCTGCAGGTAGCAACGTATTCCATTATTATGAGTCTTAAGGGGCGTTGATACCCAGGCTACTAAACGCTGCCTGCGTGGCAGGTGCCTATCCCTGTCCATTCCTAGTACCTCCACTTAAGCATTCGGCTGCTGTTGCCTTTCTTTGGTAGGACCCTCGGGATCGGTCGTGGAAAGGTGATTATGGAGGTGTGAATCACAATTCCCTGCGTACATCTTACTCTATGTACACTGGTCTATTTACATTGATATTTACCGTATTTACAATATTTACATTATTAACAAGGTCGACTTTCAGTCGGGACTACATAGTGGATTTACTTGAAGCTACGCTAGGAACCTCCCCTTCGGGGGTGTAAAACTGGAGCCTCTCTCTCTCTCTCTCTCTCTCTGCTTCGGCTCCTGACTATAGGCAAGTATTAATCTTGCAATGCGATCCTGTTTCCCTACTATTCCTGATACACTACTAGTAATCCTAACACATACACCATACATAGACATATTGCCGGACTATCTTCCTAGGAAAGCACTTGTTACATACTTATTACTCTCCCCTAAGGGCCCGCCGAGCACACTGGAGTTTGCTTTCGTTATTTTCCACACGCTTTTATCCACAATATTATCTAACAACATGGCTTATATGAGTAAACGTGACTTACTTGAAGTAAAAGACGTAGGCCCACTTCCTCCACTCGTAAGGCCCATTTTGAATAGCGCCTCCGGCTGACAACTGAATATTCTGTTTGAGATCAGATCCCTAAGTCTCCTAAATTCGGCAATTTATATTATTAACATGCTGAATCGGCTGTTAACGAAAAAGGGGGGTTAACTCCTCTCTGTTCTCAATTCCCAAAGTTATATTCTAATTGGCTATTCTCGGTGGTTTTGGGTGGGCCCATGGTGTCTCATCGCTGCGTAAATAATAATATTACCATCTCCAGTGGCCCCGTTAGCAGAGCTTCTTACTTATGTGATTACGCATAAATGCTGATCATCTACATTCTTAACCTAGTTGCCTGTCCAGGTGTTGACATGCTAATGTAATGGCTGCAAAACACTTTTCGTAAGTCTCGACATTTAGGTAATGCCTTACAATTTCCAATCTCAAAATTGAGACGCAACAAAGATTGGCAGGAGAAACCGAAGTACTCGAAGAAAACCTACCCCAGCGCCACTTTGTCCACCACAAATCCCACTTGACCAGACCCCGGGATCGAACCCGGGCCGCCAAGGTGGGAAGCCAGAGACTAACCGCTTGAGCTATGGCGCGGCCCCCTCCAGTATATACTTACTATTAATTATCATGTTCCAATACATCATGAAGACGGATACAGCAGATTATTCGAACCATTGGTGCCAACTACATGACGTCACTTCCTGTAAAGAAACAAACTACACAGTCACAGTTGTAGTAGAAGCCTCGGGATTCATTTCCTTTTCAGTCACTTTGCTATATCTTCAGGCTAGGAGATCATGTCTGAGGTTTTCTCATACATACACAGAGAAGTAATTAATGTAT
>NW_019720583.1:1159472-1169186 GCF_002891405.2 Cryptotermes secundus
GGAGCCGAGTTCTTTCTGAGAAGCAGCCAGTTTTTCAACTATCCAAGAACTTATACCAACATTTTGTGGACCCAAAATTTCATTACCGTGTTCAAAAGAGCCATATACTTATCCCTATCCTGAACCATGGGAGTCCAGTTATTAGCATCCAATTTTATTGCTCTAGTTCCATTTTAATATTATCCTTCCAATTATGTCAAATTCTTCAAAGCGGTCTCTTATGTTTTCCACCAAACCCCTTATACATTAATGACCTGCACGTCTAATCTTCATTGATTTGAGCATTCTGATTGTTATAATTTTTTTATTTTTAATTCCTCCTGCTCCCACTTTGGAGCGTAGGGTTAATTTCCCAGTTTCTTGATCATTTTACAGGCGGTAGGACCCCTTGGACGGGTGATCAGCTCTTCCCAAGGCTTCTACCTAAACCTAGGACAACACAAACACCGGAAAACGCACACACACACCAAACATCCATGTTCTGAGTGGGATTCGAACTCACGATCCCGGCTTCTGAGCGAGCGAAGAGAGTTCATGCTTTAGACCGCTCGGCTACAAGTTATATTGCTACATAGTATCCCCAAATAAAATCATGCTGACTCAGTCACTACGTTAATGTCACAATAGTTCATATAGCAGACTATAGATGCACGAACCACGAGTGAGATTGCTGATAGCCTGTCTTGGTCCTTTGGCTGGTTTCTTCAGGACTGACAATTAATTACGTGGGGTCACGTACCTACAGATTTGAGTTCACTGCAGTGAAGATTCATAATGTGACCTACAGAGCGATGACACCGTGTTGTACTCTAGTACGCGGATATTAACGTTTCGCAGTAATATGCTGTCTCCATCTTCACGGTTAAAATGAAACTGAAAGTTAGAACCCATTAAGTGGATTTGAACGCGATGTGATAACCCATAAGACCAGAGAACAAAATTTGTACCGCTGTTCCATGTAAAAATATTTTTATTATTAGTGGGGTGGGACTAAGTCCTTTGTACTGCGGCCACTTCTGGCCTAATGTACCAGCCCCAGATGATAGGTGAGGGTGATTGTGGAGAAATTGGTGGAATGAAGACTAGCAGGCGAAACCGAAGAGAGAAAACCTGCCCCATCGCCACTTTGTCCACCACAAATCTCACTTGACCAGACCCAGGATCGAACCCGGCCGTCGCGGTGGGAAGCCAGCGACTAACCGCTTGAGCTATGGCGCGGCCCACTAAGATACTAAGACACAGAGTTTCAGATTCTGTGGCCTCTTAGAGTCACGGTGTCAGCTTCGCAAGTTGTACAGAGTGGAACTGAAAGGAGATCCATGCTAAGTAGGTCAGGATTCAGACCAGGCTGGTGACGAATGTTTCCAAGTATTGTTCCGGCGATAAGCTTGTAGCTCGCAGCCATGTTACTATGTTGCTGAGCGTGGACACGTTTGAAGTAAGACAACGTCTTTTAATCCTTTCTCTGGCAAAGGCGCTGTGAAACACCAAAAGAATACCACCCGTGCCCAGGCAAAATATGCAAGAAAACTTACCGTCACATACATATTCCAAAGTGAAGGTAAAGTTATCTGTAAGTAAGGTAAAAACGGTAAGAGGACGTGGAGGCCCATAGGGCTGTGAAAGTTCGAAGTTCCTACATTTTGTAGACAATCGGCTCATAGATGGCGGTGAGATTGTCAGACTTGCTCGCCGGCGGCCCTTTACCGCCAGGAATATTCCTGGAACTCATTTATGGAGTCGACCCCAGGGCCATAGTGCGGCTGGAAGGATTAGGTAAATTGAAAAAGAACCACCTCAACGGGATTCGATCCCGCGACATTCCGGCTTGTAGCATAGTGCTTCAACCAACTACCATACCGCGCGCCGCAAAGTTGTCGCTACGCTTAACTATTTAGGCACTATGTCAACGAAGGCGTTTTTGGGGGTGGATGTATAGATTCACATTTTCTGGACCTCGGTGGTAGTCAGCTTCACGCCCTTGCCGCCCTTCCCCCGAAGATAGTGTCTTCGGTAACAATAGAACAAAAAGCCCCATAACTAGTCTGGACGACGTGACAGAAAGAAAAATCTCGCCCCTACTGCGACTTCAACTCCCACCTGTCGGTAATACAGTCAGTCTCTATACCGACTGTGCCATCCTATCAGCTTTATTTCTTAGTGAATACATCATTAATCCTTATTGTTAGAGGTAGTTCATTCAACGGTTTGAAACAATTTTTCGACAATTGCCAGAGTTTCTTTGTTACAGAATGTGTTCCAGTTAACGGCTCTTGATTAGCAGGCAACAGCAACGGCTTCTTCAGTTAATACCTTCATTGTCAGTGTTTCAGTCGGTATTATTATGCAGAAGATCGTAACAAGGTTAAAATCTGTTCAGTGGGGAACAGAACACATGGTAGAAGTAATCCGTGATTTCAGTGACTTTCCACCGCGGTGGCCCGGTTTCTAGCCCAGAACTGGTCAAGTGGGATTTGTGGTGGACAAAGTGGTGCTGGGACGGGTTATCTCCGAGTACTTCTGTTTCCACTGTCAATCTTCATTACACGAAATCCTCCATCATCATAATCACCTGGGTCAGGCCACAATAGGCCAATCAGTGGCCGCCGTGCCGAGTGGACCCAGCTGGACTCCACCCCCCAATAAACGAATTATAAAAAAATGAAATAAATTAATAGTTCTTACACGAAATTCGAAATTTTCATATTGCGAAACCTTTGTTGAAGGAAAAGAAATGGCTTCTCAGTGCAGTGGTTAATAAACGTAAATAGAAAATATTTATATATAATATTAATGAAAAATTGGAGAATAATTATGTATTAATCAATGTTAAAACAGTTATATTTGTCTAATATTTAGTACCAGTGTAGATGTTAGTAAGGAATGTAATGGGGCCGCGCCATTGCACAAGTGGTTAATCGCTGGCTTCCCACCGCGGCGGCCCGGGTTCGATCCCGGATCTGGTCAAGTGGGATTTGTCGTGGACAAAGTGGCGCTGGGGCAGATTTTCTCCAAGTACTTCGGTTTCCCCTGCCAATCTTCATTCCACCAATTGCTCCACAATCACCCTCACCTATCATCTGGGGCTGGTACACTAGGCCAGAAGTGGCCGAAGTACAAGGGACTTAGTCCCACCCCACTGGCAACAGTTCGCTCGTACACTCTTGAGAACAGCTGAACCTCGTACGAAATAGCAAGAGACGATGGCTGAAACAGAAGAAGTCAGCAGGAATTGGTGTGGAAACAATTCAGAGTGCAGACATAGGCTGCTGAAAGCAGATTAGGGGTAGGAGGGGTAATGGATTTTTGTTCTGAAAACGTTTTCTAGTTCTGCTTGATTTGTCCCTTCCTGACCACTGAAGCAAATCTGGGTGCTACATTGAGTAAATCTGTTTAAATATTTATGGAAAAGGAGCAGTTACCTTTATAAAATTTGGAAGTGCTTTGCTCTGTCGCACGTGAAATGAAGGAGGAATCACTGTTGTGCAAAATGAAGCAGAATTCGAGAATTCAGCCTGTCCCAGCGACTGTCGGTCTTCGCATGTTCTGCTGCTTCACAGTCTATAATTTTTACTTATTATTATTACTAATTATTATTTGCATGACATATATTATATGAAATGAATTATTACGTTGCGTTCACGTCNACCCCAGTGTCACATTGTCCACCACAAATCCCACATGACCAGACCCGGCCTCGAACCAGGGCTACCTCGGTGAGGAGCCAGCTACTAACCGCTTGAGCTTATGCCGCTTCTAAGTGGTGTTACTGATGGCCTGGCTGGACTATTTGGTATTTTGCTGCGCTGTCTGTCGTCCAATATTAACTTGAATCTTCTCAATGTCGGGTAAGGATTAAGCTGGGAAGAGCTGAAAAATTATTTGTGCCTATATTCTTAAACGTCAGGCTTTTATTGTGATGCTTAAGAAGACGATACTAATAATAACAATTGCCTAAATCGCAGATGCGTAGAACTAAGAGAAATTACTATACCTACTCGTACTTCTCTCATCCGTGATTCTAGTTTTGGCAATAGACCTGGCTATCTTAATTGAGGGACCGTGGTCAGAGTTCCTGGCTAAAGATCTAGAGGTCCCAGGTTCGATTCCAGGTGATATCAGATATTTTAGAAATAGTGCTTCTGGAACGAGGTTCACCAAGCTTCGTGAGGATAATTGAGGAGATATTTAAAGGAAATAGCGTTTCCGGTCTAGAAAACCGAGATTTACGGCCGTGGGGATTCGTTGCACTGACCACGTGACACTCTCTCTCCGCTAAAGTTGGCACTAACTTCACCGAGAAGCGGCGCTCGCTCGGTCGGTGTAGTTCGCTTGCGGACTATAGGCCACGGACTTTTTATCTTAATTGAAATTTTATTTACTTTTCTGTAGCTCTAAGCGAATGTCGTGGTAGTTCATAAATACGAATATCCATTCACCTTGCTGTCTCCATATAAACTATGCGAACAGCGGAAATCCATTAATGACGTGACATGCATCATACAGAAGATGCAAGAAAAAAAGCAGAGAAAATATATGCTGCATTTTTTATGTACGAGTAATAATCCTGAGGTGTTTTCGAGAGATCGATGTGAGATATATTTTTCAGAATAGCAGATCATTGGAATCGATTCAAAGATTTCTTCAATGCATGGCTACACATCACAGCCGAGCTAATTAATTATATGCGAGACATGATATTTTCTTTGCTTTCATCCAGATATAACCCAAGAAATACGTAGCAATGAACCGCAAACAATCCGTCATCTCTGTGGCTTACTGCGACCTATAAAGGCATCAGCAATAGGGATATAATTTGAGGTTTATATTCCTAAACCAAATAATTTTTATTATTATATATTACTGGAACAATATGTTCAGGATTTACCTGAAATATATGACCCCCGTTTCTAAGCATTTTCTGAAGCAACCAGCCTGTTACCTCCACAGCTTCATTATATCCCCTCCCCACTCCTTGATCGTGCCCTCCCGCGTCTTCACATCCCTCCAGCGGCACCCTCATAATTCCTTTCCTATACTAATATCAGATTTAATATCAGGCGATCATGTACAAGTAACGACAGATCTTATTAGAAGCTCACAGTATTTCTGTCACAGCAATTTTCCATATGGGCTAAAGTTCCCAGTACGACATACAAACAACAGTGATTCTGTGTCATTACTGTAAGAAAATACTCGTAACTTTGTTTAGTTTCATAATAATACTCGTATTTAATGCATTATACACACATCATTATCGGCGGAAATGTCAGGATACAGTTTCTAAAAATTTAAAAAAATTGTATCATTTAGTTTTTTTCGTGACAAATGTATAATTAATTTAAAACTTCAGAATGTTAAATATTTTACAGATTTCCGTAAGACATTCAGTAGGTTGGCTTTAGACTAGGGCCGTGGAACCTAAACACAAGAAAGCATTAAGCACTGGCTCCTAGTTTGGTGTTCAGACTTCGAAATGTATCGTGTTCATTCCAAATATTCCTTGAAGAAGGAAACATATCTGACAAAATTTAGTGTATTCTCATGACTTATATGAATGGTGTAACTTAATTAGTATTTTTCTATATCTGTGAATTTATGGGTCGTTTAATTTTATTCCTCATAATTATCTACATTATAATATTTAAATGTAATATGGTCTAGTGGTCAGAGTTCCTAGCTACAGATCCAGAGGTCCGGGTTCGATTCCCGGCGTACCAAATTTTCTGAGTAGTAGTGGGTCTGGAACGTGGTCTACTCAGCCTCGCCGACAAACGGTGGTCGCTAGGTCGATATAGTTCGCTTGCGGACTACAGGCCACGGAGTTTGTTTTTAAAGTACCAATTAAGTGCTAGCTAAAGATTCAAATTTATGTATTATTTTAGCAGCAGGATTCATAATGACAGCCGTAAATCCAAAATGACAGTAAATCTATTTCGAGAATTTTCGGCTCCCCAATCCATGAAAGAAGATACACAACTGTGAATTTAGTACACAGAAGAATGTTTACTGAAGCAACCATAAGTGAGCGCAGAAGCTGGAATTGAAAGCAAGAAAACAACAATTCTCTGAGCTTACTCCATCAGCAAGTATTCATGGGGCAGAGCCGTTCTCAGGAAGTTAATATGACTCGCTCAGATAATCAAAGAATTCTTTGCCTTTTATGGAAACTAACGATTCATTAATGTGTTCACAATAGTCTGACCCTGGGCCTTATCCTGAGCCAAAATTTGAATCTATGCCCCAAAATTGCTCATTTCTATAATAAAAAAAGAAACTCCTTAACTTGTAGTCCTCAAGCGAACTATACCGATCGCGCGACCACAGCTTGTCGGTGAAGTTAGTGCAAACTTTTGCGGATAGAGGGTGTCGCGTGGTCGGCGCAGTGGATCCCCAAGGCCGGTAATCTGGGTTTTCTAGACCGGAGCCGCCTATTTCCTTGAAATAGGCCCTCAATTATCGCATTCCTGTAACACCCAACCTTGATATTCTCCTGTCCGTGGAGAGGTCTCCCAAGTGACATTTTCCCTTCCTGTTTTCTGACTGAAATTTTGCGTGAACTCTAGAACAAACTCCAAGAGCTGGTATATTTTCTGCCATATTATTTTCTTTTGACTTTCCAACAGTTATTTCAGGACCGATCTCTGTTAATTTATCACCCCCCTGGGACGCATGACATAGGCATGACCAGTTGGTACTTCATCACAACCCATGTCTCAGCTGAGGATTCACATTAAGAAATTAAGCAACTTTATATTCTGCCTGACAGATAGGTAATGACTACGTGTATGTTTGTTTCAAAATAACACGATGTGAAACACAAGATTGTTTCTTTAGGAAAAGGATTAATAATTTAATTGCTATGAAAGTTAAAGTGAATTTTTATACGCATAGAAGACTTACTATGTTACCGATTGATGAGGTCCTCAATGATTACTGCTGCCATCTGGTTAGTAGTTAAGATAGTCATATTCTTATAACAATTATGTAACTTTATAAAAACGAATCTCAGATCCATAAAAGCATCGGCACAATAACAGGAAAAATTAGGATGATGAAAAATTCATCTAGCGTATGGGACATTCCAAATTTAAGCATTGCAATTTCAGAAAATATCTTTGTTGTTTAGGGTGGTTACTTATATTCAGCGTCTCCAGGTCCTTAGACACACACACACACACGGAGACAGGTCTTTCTTCTGAAACTTCAGAAAAAAAAATCTTTACAATATTTCCAATGGCTCTTCCAGCTCATTCCTGGCCTCTTATTCAGTTATGTAATCATTTTTCACTCACAGTAGGATCCTTGGACGAGTGATCAGCCCGCAGTAAAGCAGCTATCTAAACACAGGAAAACACAAACACAGAATAAACTCATACACACACCAAATATCCATGTTCTGAGTGGGATTCGAACCCAGGATCCCAGCTTCCGAGCGAGCGAAGACAGCTCATGCCTTAGACCGCGCTGTTGTTTATTTACTATTACTACTATAATATATATTATTTTTTACTTAGGGGGGAAGGAATTGAGGAAGAAAATGACATACCCTATCTCATATAAGTAAAAAATGCGAAATTTTTCCCAGTATTGCATCTCCAAGAAAAATGTATTTTATTTTTTAAAATTTTTGTGTTATATACGTTAAGGAGAAACGAAATTAGGGGAAGAGAGAGATAGGACTGCCTCTTTTCAATTGCATATGTGGGTTATAGCCTTCTCTACATATTCTTTATTACTATTGTGGGTTCGAACACACGTACATTCACATATAAATGCCACTACGTAGCCTATAAAGAGTTTATATATATAGACTGATACACACATACAAACATATGTACATAATTGATATCCAAAAAATTAAGTTCTAGCAACCCTTAAATTACCGGGATGTTGGAAAGCTTCATTACAACTGTTTATCAAAAACAAATTTGAATTATAATTTAAGTGAAATGTATCTTTCTGCTCCACTGTGTCCTTACGTTACAAGAAGACCGATGCAAATCTGAGACGATATTCTAGTCTGATCTTCAAGACTTCAAAAAATTATTTGTCTTAATAAATTACTTAAGGCTATATCCAAACTTTGGACGCCCCATAGCTCAAGCGGTTAGTCGCTGGCTTCCCACAGCGGCGGGCCGAATTCGATCCCGGGTTTGGTCAAGTGGGATTTGTGATGGACAAAGTAGCGCTGGGGCAGGTTTTCTCCGAGTACATCGGTTTCCCCTGCCAATCTTCATTCCATAAATTCCTCCACAATCACCCTCACCTGTCATCTGGGGCTGGTACAATAGGCCAGAAGTGGCCGCAGTAAAAGGGACTTAGTTCCACCCCACTAGCAATAAAAAGAAAATACATCCAAACTATTTTTCTCATAAAGGAACTCTCTAAAAATCCCGGAATGAAATTGTTTATCAGCGCTCAGTGACAAACTAAGAATGCACATGGATGAAGCCGACTTTCCAAGGAAGAAACAGAACTCTATAAAACCCATGAAAGGGCTCCTGCCGCTTGCTAGCCGTTACGTAACAAAAGTTTTGAAAAAAGTAGATGCATTTTCTCTGCCAACTCGTAACTTCTCCTTATGAATTGAGCAATGTAACCATAGGAGATACGCCGATTTGAAGCTCCGAGGATAATGACAAGGACTTATTTGAAAAGTGGGAGTTTGGCAAGAATGTGTAGCCTATAATTAAAGATGTAGCAAGGGGAAGAATTCCGAAGCAAAGAAAGAAACAGGAATTCACACAGCTCTCTCCATTAATAAGCAAAGACATTTTTCTTGAGAAGCTAATTGTCACTCATTGCCGCGCCATAGCTCAAGCGTTTAGTCGCTGGTCTCACAACGCGGCGGCCCGGGTTCGATCCCGGGTCTGGTGAAGTGGTGAACAAAGTGTACTTCGTTTTCACCTGCCAATCTTCATTCCACCAAATTCTCCATCATCATAATCACCCGGGCCAGGCTACAATAGGCCAATCAGTGGCCTCCGTGCAGAGTGGACCCAGTTGGGCTCCACCCCCCACTAAGCGAATTAAAAAAAATTGTCACTCACATAGTCAATAAATTCCCCGCGCTTTACGGAACCTCAAGGTTTATTACCGAAATCACAACAGCCCTAAACTGCTTCCTGCTCTGAACCAAATTAATCAGGACATGCACTCATAACCTATTTTTCTGTTGTGTTTACGGATTAAGCTATTTGCGACTCCTTGGACGAAATGTAGGCCTCATATGCAGAAAATTATGCGGAGAAAAATAACTGTTATCCTAGTCGCTTTGGTGTCCATTAAAACCCACGATCCCAGTCCTCGAATTGTTGACCACACTACACAACTTCGATTGCACAGTCACTGTGGTTGACTATGTTGTTTTCCTTGGAACTACAGCCCCAGTGGGCCTAGGCCTACCTCCATGAACTTCAACGTTCACTTCGGTTTTTCTAGGTCTTACACATTCAGTAGGACTCCTTGGGCGGGTGATCAGCTCGTCGCAAGGCCTCTACCTGTACATAAACACAAAAAAAAACGCACACACACAAACTAAACATCCATGCCCTTAGTGGGATTTGAACCCACGATCCCGGTTTCCAAGCGAGCGAAGACAGTACATGCCTTAGACCGCTCGGCTACCATGACCGGCGGTTGACTATATATATATATATATATATATATATATATATATATATATATATTCGCTCATCTCGCGTGTATATC
>NW_019720583.1:1169421-1174327 GCF_002891405.2 Cryptotermes secundus
TGACTGTGAATAGCCTTCGCTTCTCCCTATGTAGCCTCGATCGGACAATACGGCCACGTAATAGGCACCCTTGTTGCTAGCCACGCTGTCCGGTTACGTCACCGCTGTTGATTCGCCTTGCATAGTTACCCGGTTACGGGGCTCGGCTATCTTCGGCTCCGCTCGGCTCTCTTCGGCTCTGCTCGTGACGTCACCGCGCATGGCTGCCAGGATGCGGGGTGATTACTCGCCTATTACCGTAGTAACGCGAGCGTTACGTTACCGTCACGTACCGCTGGGGAGGTAGGGGTCAACATGTCACAATATATATATATATGGTATTAATTTTAATATTACCTTCCTATCTATGTCTGTATCATCAAATTGATATTTACCTTTCAGCTTCTCCAACAAAACCTGTGTACGCAGTTCTGAATTCTCCCAGGCATGCTGTGTGCCCTGTCCATCTGAACTGATCACCCTAGCAAGTTAGATTTGGTTCATCCTGGTCCGTCACACGCTCGGCATCCTTCAAAGAGAGGAAATAAAAAGGACACGAACCAATTTGGTTTAAAAATTGTTAATAAAATCTTTTTAACATATTATCACGTGTTGGGTATGTCACGCGACAAATAAATTCACGCCGCCTTGGATCTAGCGAGTTTTTTCCACATTTGCTAGTACTCTTATATAATTCCCAATTACACAATTACTGCCATCTGCAGTATCACAAATACTTCCGCTGAACTCGGCGACTTCACGATCCACACTGTGTCATTCCTGATCACACACTCTCTGGTCACAAAGTCAAAGTCAAAGTCAAAGTCACACTGCGACTGACGGTCAGTCAGTCAGTAAGTCTTGGTGTCGAGCCCAATCTGGGGCTCATGGCCAGATATAGTTTACTGTTTGACAGTTACAGTCTTATCTTTTGTGGGCGCCCTCTCAGAAGAGAGTACGGGTCTGTCTATGTATATTTTGCTGGCCCTTGCAAGCGCAGTGTTTCAAGGGTCCTAGTCCCTTGGGACTTGCGACTATATTTTACTGTCTCTCATTTGAGACTTCCTTTTTCGTCGCCTCCTACAACTCGCAGGGTCACGGTGGAGGTATTCTGCCCCGCCTCCACGCGGGGGGTCTCTGGTCACATACTGCTCAGCCGGCTTTCTATACCGTTCCCTGTTGCCTGTGTCAACAGCGGTGTCCCGTGTTACGTCACCGCGTGGGAAGGGGGCGGAGTGTTGACTGGCCTGTTACGGTAGTAGCGGCACCGCTCCAATGCTGTTACCTCACCGCTGGTGAGGTAGGAGGTGTCCTGCATAGCGCAAATACATCACAATATTAATTGTATAAGATTTGAGGTTTTCAAGGCAGTGACTATGAAGAACGCGGTCTTCTGGGATGTGGCGCCGTGTAGGTATCGTATTAACCGACGTTTCGGAGGAACGTATCGCCTCCATCTTCAGGGTAGAAGGAAAAATAAGAAAATCCGCAAGTAAAGAGGCAGTGAGAACAGGTGCATGCAGACTAATGAGGATTTTCTTATTTTTCCTTCTACCCTGAAGACGAAGGCGATACGTTCGTCCGAAATGTCGGTTAACACTACATCTACACTGTGCCACATCCCAGAAGAATGCTTTCTTCATATTAATTGTAATTTATAAATGTTTTAACGTATTAGTACACAACGCTCTAGTTGTTAAAATATTAGATTTTGTATTCATTGTATTGTGATAACATTGTATGTATATATTAAACAAGTAACCTGTTCGTCAAATATAGCTAGGTTGTTATAAAGGTTTAATTAACTACGTCCAATGTGACTGATAAAATGTTTTTTCTCTTTAATCTTTTACCCTAGACATATTTCTGTCTTATAGATCATCTTCAGGACATAAATACAATGTAAGATTTGAGGCTTTCACGGCGGTGACTATGAAGAAAGCAGTCTTCTGGGATTTTGCGCCGTGTATATGTGGTGTTAACCGACGTTTCGGAGGAACGTATCGCCTCCATCTTCAGGGTAGAAGAAAAAATATATAAGAAATCTGCAAGCAAAGAGACCGTGAGAACCGGTAAAAGCAGTCTGCAAAATCCCAGAAGACTGCTTTCGACATAAATACAATTAGGAATCACTATTACAATTTGTTTTGCGAATATTAATCCAGTTTTCAAAGTAATTCTCATATATCATTATGGGTTATATTACCTCTGCTGTTGATAATGCCCCACCAATGGACATATATATTTGTGCACTGAATAAAATACGTTGATTTATCTGCAATAATTCAATTCATATTTGTTTACTTTCAAGCTTAACAGAACATGGGTCAGTTACAAAGTAATAACGCTTAAATAAAAACAAAAACAAAATAGAGAATCGAGGAAATTAATACATAGTAGACAATTGTTTTAAAATTGTTTGATATAAGGTGATCTGAATATTCCTCGGTTCAAAAATTTTCTAAAAATTTCCTCGGGTTTTCCTTAAAGATTTTGGAAAATTCTATATCGCGCCATTCTCAGCTTCTCATAAATGAGGAACTGGAAGATTTGTCTGCAAAAGTGACTCAGTAACAGCGGCAGCAGAAGCAACAAGAGCCTGGTTTACTGTCTATAGGAACCCATGACTTGCATCAAATTCTGGTTGGAATTGATAGGTACCTGCAGAGGTTAGGCGACATTAATCCTGAGTGAGAACAGAACCGTCCTATTGGTAGAGTCCATGAAGTACTGCCGCCTTACTGCCATGTTCTGCAGGAGAGGAGACGTCAAGAAAGGCAAATACAGTATGCGTCAAAACATGCAGTAGTGAAACTCGCGCATCTCGAACGCGCATGTGCCTTTGTCGACGGGGCATAGCTCCAGCCGCACGTGTTCCCAGTAGTGAAAGGAAGTCCTGTTGTACAGTTGCTGCTGGAAATGGGTCTCTCGATGGAGGAAAAGATTCATATTTGAGTATTATTTCCGATCATACGGAAGTAGTCGCCAGTCAACTCGCTTCTTTGGTTTTGAGCGGCCAGACGTTATCGTCCAGAAACCGCTACACAGTACACGTGTGACGATATGCTGTGCCGTCTCAGCACACGGTATATTAGGCCCCTATTTCGTTGAGGATGAGGAAGGCAATGCTCTTACCGTCACCCAAGAACGCTACAGAGAAATAGTGACCGGACCATTTCTTCAGGATTTGAGAAGGTTCTGTTGTGCAAGGGGCCTTCACATGAATAGACAGTGGTATCAACAGGACGTCTTTTCATTTCAGTACTGAAATTTTTGACGCATACTCTATTTGCAATGAATACGATTAGAATTTTAATGACAGAAAGAACTATGCAGAGTAGGGTAGCTACGAGCAACCCGAGCTTAAACAATATATAATAATAGTAATTTATTCAATTCTCTATTTTCCATGCGTTTAGGACAGCCCAAAGTACAATTGTAAAGCAAGCATGAGCAGTAATGTAACCAAAAGAAACATGTACAAGGAAGCAGAGATAAATGGAATTAAATGAAACCAAGGCACTTGGACAACAGGTAATTCAAAAGTTCAATAGCGCAAGCCATTATGAAGGGAGAAGGAAATGTATTAACATACATTCATACTGCATACAAATAATGCATGATCTGACAATAAACTTCCCGAACTCGTCTCAGTGAAAGTGCTACATACCTCATTGATGAATATCACTGTGATCGCCTTCAACGTACTCCCCTTGGGAAGCTATGCACCGATACCAGCGTCTAGACCACCCTTCAGAACAATTTTGGAACTGGTTTTGTGGAATTACCTACAGGGCTGCCGTCATATTACTCCTCATGTTATCAATGTCATCAAAATGCCTTCCTTCCAATAATTCCTTTCTCCTCGGGAACAGAAAAAAGTTATTGGGGGCTAGATCGGGTGAATAGGGAGGTTGTTCCAGCACAGTTATTTGTTTACTAGCTGAAAACTTCCTCACAGGCAGTGCCGTGTGAGCAGGCGCATTGTCGTGATACAAGAACCATGAGTTGTACAAATTTTCTGGTCGTTTCCGTCTAACTTTATCACGCAGGCTTTTCAATACTTCTAAAGAGTTAATTTGGCAAACCAACGTCATGAATCCATACTGAGGTTTTTGTCCACTGCTGCCACGGAAATCACACAGTGGCGAGCTCGCGAACTTTATTGTCAGACTTCGTACTATAATATGAAGCAAGAATCATTGTAGAAGATGGCTGCGCCATAGCTCAAACGGTTAGTCGCTGTCTTCCCACCGCGGCGGCCCGGGTTCGATCCCGGCTCAGGTCAAGTGGGATTTGTGGTGGACAAAGTGGCGCTGGGGCAGGTTTTCTCCGAGTACTTCGGTTTCCCCTGCCAATATTCATTCCAACAATTGCTCCACAATCACCCTCACCTATCATCTGGGGCTGGTACAATAGGCCAGAAGTATCCGCAGTACAAGGGACTTAGTCCCACCTCACTAGCAGTAAAAATAAATTGTAGAACATGAGTTATGTAAACAGTTTTGTCTCCAAATACGTCAACGTCCCTGCAAACAACATTTGTAATTGAATAATTCAATTCAATTCAATTCAATTCTTTATTATTTATGTGCTGAGCCAACAGCCGTAAGGCCAATTATAGACTCAGCACAGTGTATGATAGAAGTAGTTACATACTGGACAAACACAATATAAAGTCAAACAATGATTAAAGGTTAATGTTGGAGGAAAACAAATTAATACATAAATAACATACATAATAATAATAATAATTCAATTCAATTAATTCAGTTCAATTCAATTCTTAATTATTAATGTGCCAAGTCAACAGCCGCAAGGCCAATTTCAGACACAGCACAGTGCAGAAAAATGAATTACATTCTAGACAAACTTATTAAATTAACATACAAATTACAAGTAAGTACTGAGAAGAAATAATAATGAA
>NW_019720583.1:1174546-1183014 GCF_002891405.2 Cryptotermes secundus
TGGGACAAGGTCGAATGCATTGCTCAGATCAAAATAAATGGCATCAGCTTGTCTCTGGGAGCCAACTATAGGGGAGATAAAATCAATGTAAGTCACCAAATTAGTGCTTGTGGATTTTGTTTTAGAGAAGCCGTGCTGATAAGGACTAATTTTTGATTTTAGATAATGGGAAACATGTTCATGAACAATAAATTCGAATATTTTAGAAAAATTACTGAGTAAGGATATAGGCCTATAGTTGCTAACAGAGGTGCTTTTGCCTTTCTTGAGGACAGGGACAATTGCTGCTTGCTTCCATAAGGAGGGAAAGTTATGCTGAGATAAGCTTAGATTAAAGATGTGTTTCAGAATAGGTACAAATATATCAGTACAACCCTTAATAATGAATCCAGGGATGTCATCGACTCCAACAGACTTAGATGGTCTCAGGCGCTTAATAGCTTTAATAACATCGGAATCTGAAACAGACGCTAAAGGTAAGAATTCGGAAGATGACAATAGGTTGGGGAAGACAATAGGACCAGGATTGTGGTACACTGTTTGAAAATGTTTTGAAAATTCATCAGCAATGTCAAGAGGTTCGATTAAGATAAGTATAGGGCGAGAACCATATTCAGAATGAAGTCTGTTTCCGTGGGCGAAAGTACGGACTGTACCTCTGTTACCCTCTCTGTTCCTGGCACGGGATGTTGCGTTGGCTTCCCTGCACATGACTTGAGGTGGCCCCTGGAGAAATACAGGCGCACAAGGGAAATCCTGCTAAGAGACGAGCGAAACAAGATGCTGTTGACAGCGCAAGGACTCCTGTGGACACACCATGATAAGAGAATAAACCACAAATTGCATTACTTCTTTGTTACGAGTAGATATATGTTATGACAGCAAGATCCTGTTCTGTTATGCTTGTTGAACAAGTTGGGATCACTGCATGAGGAACGAATGAGATAACAAAAATAAAGCAACTGCATATAAACTTCCTCCGTACTTATGGAGAAAATGGACAAACGGAACTGAATGTTGAATAGGAAAGAATCTATCAATGCAGTTGCTAATATTTATACTGTCATCTGTTTCTGATTTCGATACGTTTGTTTCTTGTGGAAATATTCACTTTATCAACGCCAACGTGATGTTGTAAAACAGAAATGTTTACAGTATTGTGGCACGTGGACCTGTTACTGAGCAACAAAGGCGAGATGTTTTCATCCATTTATTATACATAATATGCAGAATCGTATATGTTCAATAAGTACTGGCTCCTGAATAAGCTATGCGAGAAAAACAAATATATAACAGCCGCTACTGAGTATCAGCTCCTTAAACAATGACGGTTGCTAGGTAACAGCCGCAACAGACATGCGATCAACGTTAGAAAGTTTGTTGGAAGTAGTGTTTTCTATGAGGTCCTTGCCGAGATTTTATAAGCAGGACATGTATAGAATTTAGTTAATTTCCCGTGTGGAGACGGGAATACCATACCCCCACCGTAGCCCTGCGGGTTTACGAGGCGACGAAAAGGGAACTTTCGAATCTTAGACTGGTACCTGCCGCGAATTCCCAGGCCCGACTAACACAAGTCATTACAGATCTAAAGGGGCCTTTGGGGAGGGTCAGTTTAATGTTAGCGCATAATTGTCCACTTTTGAATAGGGAATACGTT
Organism: Cryptotermes secundus; assembly: GCF_002891405.2. NCBI lineage: Eukaryota > Metazoa > Arthropoda > Insecta > Blattodea > Kalotermitidae > Cryptotermes > Cryptotermes secundus. The sequence goes on from NW_019720583.1 coordinate 1,176,207, forward strand.
CTTATAAATAATGCTATATTTTAGCGTCCTGTTGCACTGATTTTCATCCATTTTATGTATACAGTATACATATATGTATATGTATATATGCACTACAGGACGGCCACTGTATACATATAATGGATTCTTATAAATGTTCTGAAGGCCTTGGCTTCGATCATTTCTTTGTGCAATCTCCATGTAACCCTCTTATCAAAGATTACTCGGAGATATTTTACACAATTTACAAATGGAATATATCTTCCGTTCAATGTAAGATGAGACATAGGCGGACGACGACTGTGAGAGAAGTAGACCCCTTGAGTCTTATCTTCATTAATTTTGATATTCCAGCGTTCACACAAGGTCTTCATTGGGCTGAAACCGCGCTGCAGTTTTCTAACTTCAAAACCAAGTCAAAGTCACACTGCGACTGACGGTCAGTCAGTCAGTCAGTAAGTCTTGGTGTCGAGCCACTTCTGGGGCTCATGACCAGATATTTATTACTCTTTGACAATTAAGGTCTTGTTTTGTTGGGCGCCCTCTCTGACGAGAGGACGTGTCTGTTTTTGTATATGCTACTGGCCCTTGCCAGCGCAGTCTTTCTCGGGTCCGAGTCCCTTGGGACTCGTGACCATATTTTACCTTCTCAAATTTGGGACTTCCCTTTTTGTAGCCTCCTACGACTCGCAGGGTCATGGTAGAGGTATTCGACCCCGCCTCCACATGGGTAAGAACAAAACCCTCACTGGAATCTCCCTATAGCCTTCGCACCGTCCTCACAGAAAATATTCTCCCTTCATTTGGACGTGCTTACCGAATGATCACATAGCAACAGTCATGGTACCGACCGCGTAGAATACACCACGCTCCCATTGCTGCCTCGCGTGTATTCTGTCGCAAGGTGTTTAACGGTCAGTTACCTAACAACGCTGTGTCCATCTACATTACAATAAATTAGTGTCTGTTTTATATTTCCGGAATATTTTTGTATAGACTGTCCCCCGATGGTGTCTCTACTTTGACGTAGTGGAGGTGCTTGCGTGGTCAAATGACCCTGAGAGCTATGCCGGCGGTAGCATAGCTACTGGTAGGGTCACCCATGCCGGACAGGTCGAAGGTGATGACCCAGACTAAAAGAGATACCCTGGCCCTCCAGGTTGGGGGTTGGGCGAGAGGCTTATGACCTCTCACCGTAAAAAAAAATAAATGTCTCGAAACCTGGTATCGAGCCTCGGAAACCTCAACAGAATGGAAGATGACAATTGGCAAAGAATATGGACTACTCTCTAGGTACAATGAATGTGAAAACCCTCAATAAACCGGGTGCCATGAAATCAGTACTAGAACAGACAGATAAGTACAATAGGAAAATCACAGCCATAGAGGAAATTAGATAACTGGGTAAAGGAATCATGGACTTAAAGAGACATACTATATGTTACAGTAGTAAAGCAGAAGGCTATAAGGAATATGGTGTAGCCTTTGTAATAGAACGAGAATTTAAAAGCGCAATAATAGACTTTAAACCAATAAGTGAAAGAATTTGCACTTTGAGAATTAGAACAAAAGATGCAAAGAAGTTAATGGGCGTAAGGAACTGGAAGCGAGTAGTACAGGATAGAGAGGAATGGAGGGGCTTGATAAGGGAGGCCAAGGCCCGACATCGGGCCGTTGCACCATAGAAGAAGAAGAAGAAGAAGTCCCAATTATACACATTATATATCCTATATATGACACACAACAGGATATATACTATTAAGATAGCTTCTGGAGCCTGGATTTTTTTTAACGGAAATTGTCCTTTTCCAGTTCTCTTTGATGAACCATAGAAGAAAAGTTCATGGAGGTAGGCCTAGGCCCACTGGTGCTGTGGTGCCAATGGGGGGGGGGGAACCACAGAAGACGTGCTGTGTTGTTTTTACAATTAGCAAGACGCAATTACATACTGAAGCTCACGAACGTAGCGCACATAACAGAAATTTTATTTATGGCAGTCGAGATCATTAGAATTTGGACATGACAAGGGAAGCCAGTGACCTTAATGGCGGTTCATTCTTTATGTAAATGAATAGGTCTGAAAGTGATAGGCACGAGGCAGACTTGCTTCTGTAATATACAGATCACGTCAGAACCACATGTCTCGTATGAATGTGTTCTGACAACTTCAGGGACGGGATCAATAGTGACTGAGCCAAGATGAGATATGATGCACTTCCTGTTTGATGTATGTTTTCAACTGTACCAGCTCACATAAACTGCGGGATGATATCAACGTAATGACGCCAATAACAGGGATTATATTGAGATTATGAAGGGAAGAGAGAAGAAGGGAACAAAGGTACAACAAATCTGCTTATTTCTAGATAAGCATCTGACAAAGAATGTATCAGAAAATGGCAGGAAACACATACTTACTTACTTACTCATGGAGCCGAGCCCTTCTGGAGGAGCCGCAAATTCTGCAGCTACTCAAGAATTTCCCAGCATTTTATGGAACCCAAAGGTTCAGTACCGTGTTCACAAGAGCCCTCCACTGGACCCTATCCTGAGCCACATTTGTCCAGTTCTTACCATCCCATCCTATCTCTCTAAGATCCATTCTAATATTGTCCACCCACCTACGCCTTGGTCTTCCCTGTGGTCTCTTTCCTTCTGGCTTTCCCACCAATATCCTATACGCATTCCTCGTCTCCCCCATTCGTGCTACATGACCTGCCCACCTCACCTGCATGACTTGATCATTCTAATTATACTTGGAGAAGAGTACAAGTTATGAAGCTCCTCATTATGCAGTTTTCTCCAACCTCCTGTGATTTCATCTCTCTGTGGTCCAAATATTCTACTCAACACCCTGTTCTCAAACACCCTCAGTCTATGTTCCTCCCTTAATGTCAGAGACCAAGTTTCACACCCATAGAAACACATACTTACAGCTTCCGAAATTAAAAAAAAAGTGTCAAAAATTCGGGCTGGGTTTCCACTTTGGTAAATGTAATTATTCCATGATAGAGATAAATATTTTTAGAAACTGGTAGTGACTGTGTAAGTTGTATTAAAATTTGAAAAAAGACAGTGTTGCAGACCACTACAGTGCCATAGTTCAGATGTACAGATAACTGGTGCTCAGAATCAGAAATTGGACGACAGAAAAATTCCATAATATTTGCTATGATTTTTCCTGTTACCGTTCTTTGATAACACCTGATCTCATATGCATATATAAATATTTGTGTTATTATGTCCGTCAAAACAACAAATTCCAAATAAATAAACAAATGTTACTGTATTAACGTTTGTTTATTATTCTGTATGTGCTACATATTTCTATCCAGTTAGGTCATCATAAGGCAGTTTTCATGATATACCACTTGTTAGTGAATTGTGCTTTTAATATGGATCCACATAACAATTATATAAATATAAATTTCGTTTGCAATTTTGTACGTCTCGTTGTGTTACTAAAAATGTAAAAAATATAACTGCAACAGGCTCTGAAGGCCGAAAGAGTTGTGAGACATCGTGGCTCCAATATTTTCTCTAGACAATCGACTCAATGATGGCGTTAAGGTTGTCAAACTTACGAGCCGGCCCCAGGAAAATTATTTAATTAATTCCTGGTACTCATTTCTGTTAGAGGCTGAGTCGACCCCAGGGCCATAGTGCGGCTGGAAGGATTAGGCCAATTGAAAAATTTCTCTTGAACCCGGGACCTTCCGGCTTGTAGCATAGTGCCTCAACCTACTACGCTACTGAGTGCCCCGTGTATAAGATTAAGAAACTGAAAAATCGGCGAAGGCCCACAGGGCTTCAGAGTCACAGAGAGAGAGAGAAGTGAATATGCAGATTTTCAAATTATGAACTGGTGCACCCACATGAATATCATTTGACCTTCCTCTTGAATGGGATGTTGCAAGCTCGGGACTGGAGAAAAGCGAAACAGTTTATGATGTTCTACGCAATGGCGCATTCAAATGATATATTGAAACGAGCTATTGTCAAGTCATTAACACATCTGAAAGAGGCAGACCGAAGAGTGAGATCAGTTTTGAATGAAGCCAGAACTGAGTTTATGGAGATAAATGATCACAGATAATTAAGAGCAGCGCACCTTACGTGTGATAATTAATAATCATAGATTCCAGAAAGTCAGTGAGTTCAGACACCTTGCTTCTTTTGTTACCGATCTCCTTAGCGAACTGAGTAAATTAATTACTGGGAACAGATATTATTATTAGTATTATTATTATTCACTCTCACTCACTCATGCAGCTGAGTCCTTCTTGAGAAACTACCAATTGTGAAGCTACTCAAGAACTTTCCAATATTTATGGAATCTGAAGGTTCATTATCGTATTTACCAAAGCCCTCTACTGGTTCCTATCCTAAGCCAGATCGATCCAATCCATCCCATCGTATCTCTCAAATATCCATTTTAATATTGTTCGATCACATACGTCTCGGTCTTCCTAATAGTCTCTTTCCTTCTGGATTTCCCACCAACATCCTATATGCATTCCTCTCCTTCCCATTCGTGCTAAATTCCCTGCCCACCTCATCCTCCTTCGACTTGATCATTCTAATTATACTTGGACAAGAGTACAAGTTATGAAGCTCCTCATTATGCGGTTTTCTCCAACCTCCCGAAAAACAAAATCTTATATCCATGTGGACAATTCCAATTCACTGAATTGGAAGAGGAAATTAGTCACGTTGTCATTGATTATTTCTTGAGCAACGTAAAGCCACGGCCATGCCATAGCTCAGGTTTCCCACTGCGTCGTCCCGGTTTCGAACCCAGGTCAAGTCATGTGGGATTTGTGGTGAACAAATTGACACTTAGGCAGGTTTTCTCCGAGTACTTCTGTTGCCCCTGTTAATTCTCATTCCACTGACTGCTCAACATTCATCATCTACCATCCGGGGCTGGTACAATAGACCAATTAGTGGCCAACGTACCGAGTGGACTCAGCCTCACCCCACCACTTGGAATATAATATATACCCTGTACTGGGGTGGAAATATCTTCACTCATGATAAGTTGATATGAATTTCAAAAGAGTCTGTATTATCCCGGCATTTGCCCTTAGTTAGTTAGTTAGTTATCGGAGACGATGGGTTTCCCCATGCACTTAGACCTGTATTCGTCCATTGTGCTTCCCTCTATGATTTCTACCAGTCTCTATATCCTACCGGTATTGGTGCTTACCATCAGTCCCGCCCAGCCAGCGAGACCGGCTCTACTAGCTGAGAGGTATCTATAATGCTTCCCCCATCTACCAGAGGTATTAGAGACTGCTGTTGGGCGGGAAACGTCCGTTAATTTGGCTCAGTGACCTCCTTTGGAGATATGAGGTTCTTTTACGTGCCGTAAAGCTACGACACGGGACCCACGGCTTAAAGTCTCTCCCGGAGGACTTGTTCCCTGAAATTTTCCGCCCTTAAAAATTCGAGGACCTCCGCCGGGTATTTGAACCCGCGTACTACGAGTCATGAGGTGGGAACGTTACCTCTAGACTACGGAGGCCGCTGGCATTCGCCCTTAAAGAGAAGCAAAATATCTGCCAGTATAGACGGTAACCCAGGCAAGACTCCGTGCGCGAACCTCCTAAACTCTTTTGCTGCTGTTTTGTCAGGGGAGATTTCCTACGATTGGTGATCATGTGGTTACGGTTACATTTGTTTCGTAACATCAGTACTTGTAAGGAAGTATAAACACATATGTTACTTCAAGAGTTATTGTATTCTGAGATATTACGTTATGCAGTTGGATAAAATTTAACCGACCTTTCGGCGGAACATATCTCTCCCGTTTTCAGGTTCAAAGAATAAGTCAGTTCTGAGGGAAAACAAAAGAGAGGACTGCTTGAATTGCAAGCAATTACATTATGCACAAAGACAACATAAAGTCAAAGACTAATTACAAGTAAACCCTGGTGGCAAAACACATTAATGCAGAGAAGAAAACAAACAAACAAAGAGATGATACTAATAATTTGAAGAAAAAACCTCCGTACCTTTAGTCCGCAAGCGAACTATACCGACCGAGCGACCATCGCTTGTCGGCGAAGTTAGTGCCAGATTTTTCGGATAGAGGGTGTCGCGTGGTTAACACAACAGGACCCCACGGATTTAATCTCGATTTTCTAGACCAGAGACGCTATTTCCTTGAAATATCTCCTTAATTATCCTCACGAGACTAAATGTACCCCGTTCCAGACCCACTACTTCTAAGAAAATCGGGTAGCGCCGGGAATCAAACCTGAGAACTGTAGCCAGGAACTTTGAACACCAGACAGCAGAGGCGGTTCCAATGAGAAAAACGATTGCTATTTCGGAGACGGAAATGCTATACGTTCTTCAACAGTTCCCCGCAGTTCTCTTTGTTATCATTGCTACCATTGCCTGCCCTTCCGGTGTGCTGGCATCCGATCACACATTCCACTGGATAAGTCGGCTGAAAAGCGAAGAAGAGGCGAACTAGCTAATAGGTTTCTTTTCCCCTTGAGTTAATCTTTGAAAGGCGCATCTACTCACGACCAACGTTTGAACGGCCGTATTGCAGTTCTGTGTGAGGCTTCGCGTCGAGATCCGAATTTCTCATAGAACTCTCAGTTCTGAGATTCTCTTGCTGAAAGTATACAATATATTGCTTCAGATACTTATTTTAAGGAAGATTAATCTTCATTCAACAACTTCAGCATCAGTTGAACTAACAATGCATGAAAGGAACAGTTCATGTTACTATATCTTAGCTAATTTATTATTATAAACAATAATTTAATTAATATTATTTCCAAATATTTATACTCCCTCATTTCTCTGTAAC
>NW_019720583.1:1183197-1183686 GCF_002891405.2 Cryptotermes secundus
ATAGCGGCTCCGGTCTATAAAACCGAGATTAACTGCCGTGGGGATCCGTTGCGCTGACCACACGACACCCTCTATCCGCTAAATTTGGCACTAACTTCGCCGACAAGCAACGTTCGCTCGGTCGGTATAGTTCGCTTCATGACAAAAACCAAGGATTTTTTTATATTATTAGTATTATTACTTTGTTTGTTTACTCCTCTGTATTACTATGTTTTTCCTTCAGTGTTTTCTTTTAATTAGATTGTGATTTTATGCTGTGTTTGTCCATAATGTAATTACCTGTAACTACAATATTATACTTAAGCATCCTGTTGTACTCTACACGATAAATGATACAAACTCCGTCCCAAGTGCAAACAATATATATTATATGTCTTTGGTCTTGTTCTCTTCCACACTACATGTTTCGGCCTCTATCGGCCATCATCAGGTGTATACTCTTAACGTTGCTGCTACACTGAACCCAGTCTAAAATTTAACATTTAAAAA
>NW_019720583.1:1184786-1192786 GCF_002891405.2 Cryptotermes secundus
GTTTTTTCTAAAATCCTGTGTTACCTGGATATTCTTTATAAAATATTTCAAAATTACTCTTTATTCTTATAAAATTAAATGTTACATTGCATTCATATTGCCCCGTATAGGGGGTTTTCGCGTGACTTATAAGACCTGTTTTGAATTGGATGATTGGATTTATTGCACAACTCAGGACTACAGGCAATACGGCGCTACAGCTGATCTACACACTTTACTGTTCATCGTTACACACGCACTAATGTTCTCAGTCTTTACTAGTCCTATCCTGGCAACGGATTTATCACAGTCTCACCGTCACTTCAACTCACACGTGAAGTTTTCTTAGCACAGTCTAATTTATATCTTATAATTTCTTCTCAATTACCTTCGACTGCCCTCTCAATAACTCTACCAAATTCTAGACAACAATTCACTCAACCGACTTTCTTTGTCCTTTTATAACCCCTTGGCACGGACCACGCACAAAACGCATCCTCTCTCTTGTTGAGAATGCTTGTTTACTGATCTGTTGCCTAACAATGAATGTCATACTGTTCCGCGAGAACTTTTCCGCCGATTGTGTTTACCGAGTCGTTGCCTAGCAATAGATCTATACGTCATAATATGTATCATGTTTACATATAATAAGCGTTCCTTCGTTTGTTTGTAGAACGAATCTCGTGATCGATGGTGTAAGAAGTACGTGATGAAACTAAATTCTGGCAGCTCTCTGGAATGTGATTCCTTGTTTTAAATGTCAGAAATATTATACAAGGCGTGCAGCTTTCGATATACACGTTACCGTCAGATAAGGTAACCTAGTTGTCAGCAGTGTTATTTGTCACGACGGTACACAGGGCGTTGCGAGGTGTGCTCAAGACACAGTACACAGTAGGGGTCAGTTGTGAGGGAACGGTCATGCAATACACACACAGAATAATTTTACATGCTTCTAATTCTCTGTTCATGTAATAGTGAAGCTGGTATTTCTGCACGGGGATATCTGCTATGTTATCCTGGGCCACGTTACGGTGTACTCAACGTCCGCGACGGCCACTGCTGGGCGCTGGATAACCCTCGCTCTTTCTGCGAACGTGAATATCAAGTCGAGTTCAGGTCAGCTTTTTGGTTGAAATCATCGTGAGAGTGTCGTGGGACACTGTTACCAGAAAGGCTGATGCTCAACAACACCGTCATTTTCTTTAAACTGTTCCACGGGCTGTCCTTGAAGGCATTCCTCTAGCTGTGGAGCACAAGTTGTGGTTTCAGCATAGAGGAGCCCCAGCGAGGTACAGTAACTGAACGCGACATATCCCGGAAGGCGCATTGGATATGAATGCTGATTGCAGGACCGGCTTTGTCGCCATATCTAACTCCGATAAATTTTTCTTGTTTCGGGGATAATTAATGGCGCAGATAATTTAAAAACATGGTAAGAAGCTGTCTTTAAAGACAAAATAAAACGAAAGCTTCAGTATTCTTGAATGTTCAGCTGGAGATAAAGGGAAAGTAAAAGCATGTTTCAGGACATGAAGAATAAAATATATTCCATTGTTGTTTACTCTTTATAAATATTGCGGAAACATCGCATGAATTTGTCTGTAAAGACGAAATGAGATGAAAGCTTCAACATTCTTGAATGCTCAGCTACAGATAACCCGTAGGGAGTAGAGAACAATGGGAAAATAAAATGTGTTTGAGGACATGAAGGATAAAATACACGTAAATCATATTCCATTGTTGTTTACTCTTTATTGTAACTCAGAATTGTTATGTGGCTATATATAAAAGTATATGTACCCGAGTGTGTTTGTGTGTTATGGCCTCGTCTATTGCAGAGCTCTGTTGCTGTGAAAAATATTACACCGAGGCCCAAAGCTGGAAGCAAGAGAAGTTTGGCCAACCCACTGCGGATTTTTCCTATAAAACCATGCTATACGTGTACGCGCCACGCACCGTATAAAATACTGAGGGATAAAGGAAACCCATCTCCCTCCCTGTACAAAGAAAAGATGAACGTCAGGGAACAATTCAAGAGAAAAGCAATTTAAAAGCAATTTGAAATATGTTGGAATGCCTTGCGCAGCCTGCGGAGTGGGCGAGACATTATGATTGTGTTTTAGGAATGATGGAATTTTCTGATGGTATTTCTCTTACATTCTGTGAGAGAAGAAGCAGGAGTCGAACTAGGAACGGAAATCATGGTACTCACTTTAACTGTTTCATCTGAGTCTATTGAGATTTGAAGCCCTGACTCTTATACACCATTAATATTGTGAACAATTAATTTGAATTTAAGGAAAGAATTATGAATTTACGTACCTGCATAAATTTTAAATTACTTAAAATTATTAAAATTGTTGAGGATCAAATTTGGGGATTGAAAATTTAAGTTATTACCTAGGTGCCTGGAGACTTGCGAAAAGTGTTTTGCAGTGAAAGAGCAAAGATGACAACACATGGACACGCAATGAGGTTAAGAATGCGATAATCAGCATTCATGCGNGCCTTATCTATATTTTTACATGCCCTCGTCCTTGTGAACAATCCGCAGGTTAACGTGGATTCTGTTTCTTGGTGATATTACCTTGAGGCATCATATGGGCCACTTCTCACCGACCTGTGAACCTGTACTACAAACGGAGACAGAAGCTACTGGGTAAAGGTAAGGAAAAGCTATCCCTGTAACAGGCCGTGAAGGCACATTGGGTTGTAAGACGTCGAGGCTCCCTCTACACAATCGGCTCACAGATAGCGGTAAAGTTGTTAGCATTACGCGACGACAGCCCTTTACCCCGCAGTAAGATTTCCGGTACTCGTTTCTGTTAGAGGCTGAGTCGACCTTAAGAACATAGTGCGGCCGGAAGGATTAGGTAATTCATTCATCTGTAATCTGTCAAGACGACAGGTCCACAGTCTCTTCCAAAACAGTTCCTCCACTTAATGCGATCAAGAGCTTTCTCCTTCAAATGAAAATATCCTCTTCTTTACCCAAGGTCATCCAGCATCTTTTTACGTCTTCTTCCTCATCTTCTTGTCACTTCTATCCGCCCCTCTATCTTTCCTTCGATAACTTCTTTTAGAAGGCAGTTACCGCGTAAAACATGACCAATCCAATTAGCCTTCCGTTTTCTTATTTCGTGTAGGATATTCCTCTGCTCACTGACTCTAATTAACACTTCTTCATTTCTCACATAATCGGTCCAACTGATCTTCTCCATCCTTCTTCAACACCACATTTCGAAACTTCCCAGATGTTTCTGATCTACTGCCCTAAGTGTTCAAGTTTCAGCCCCAAAAAAGCGATGCTCCAAACGTAGCATTTCACTAGTTTCTTTCTGAAATTGAAGTCTAATTTGCTGGTAAAAAGATTCTTCTTCTTGCTCAATGCAGCTTTTGCCATGGCAAACATAGATTTAATTTCACACGTACACCTTGGATTAGGTAAACTGGGAAAAAAAATCATCATCGGGACTTGAACCCGCGACCTTCCAGCTTGTAGCATAGTGCTGCAGCTACTGGGTAGCTATTTTATCTTGACTTTGGAGGCACTACAGCCCACATCTACACTACTCTACAAAATCTACATTGGGCAAGAAGTTTTTCACTTCCGTGAATACATAGACGGTTTTCATTTGCGTTATGGCGCTGTATATTCTGGGAGGTGTTTACTAGAGTTTCGGGAGGAACTGCTACCCCCATCTTCAGGGTAGATGGATTAGACGCCGAAGTTTAGTTCAGTATTTTTCCCCATGAAATGCTGTAAAGACCTGAAATATTTTACAGTCACTAAATTTTGACGGAACAGAGTTCATACTTTGGTATTACATACTTCACTTGATAGAAGACTGGGCATGTTTCCGAAGAGGAAATTGTTCAAAAGGGATACATCTGCTTCCTGTGTGTCTCTGTGTATATTCCCTCTACAAACAATTAAAACATTTGCTATCTCTACATATTTGAAATGCTCACTTCAAATATTCCAGCACGAGCAGCAGGCACACGAGAAATAAGGACATTGAAAAATTAAGATTTTTATCGTAAAACTTGTGTGATAATAGACCTTAGAAACGCTTATGAATTTACCGTGGCTAACTGGGCCCTAATCTGAAAATATTTCTATAGGAAACTAAACACTCCATGACTTTAGTTCGCAAGTGAATTACACCGACCGAGCTACCGCCGCTTGTCGGCAAAGTTAGTGCCAGCTTTAGCGGCTAGAGGGTGTCGCACTGGATTCCCACGGTCTTTAATTTCGGTTTTTTAGACCGGAGCCGCTATTTCCTTGAACTAGCTCCTCAATTATTCTCACGACGCTGAGTGGACCCCGTTCCAGACCCACTACTTCTCAGAAAATCTGGTAGCACCGGGAATCGAACCCGGAAACTTTGGATCTGTAGCCAGGAACTCTGACCACTAGAACACAGAGACGGTCAAATAATTGTATAGTGATTTCTTAATTTTATGTTTCCTTTTTATTTAAAAAATAAAAGGTACTTTCCTCGTGAGAAAGCAAAAGAAACAAAGCCTGTTGAAATATCGATATCCGTTTTCGATTAAAAGTTCTTTACAGTATTTGTTTGAAAGCGCGAAAATAACAAAGGGAAAATTAAATAAATTAAATTTGTAAAACAAATGCAACTAGTCCTTAATATATCCATGTCACCCCCCCTACGCTCTACTGACATTACTTGGAACTGAGAGAAGCACAATCTGCAAAAACCAGCTTGGATAGTTATGGATTCGAAGAACTGAATAAGACGAAACATTATACAGAAGAGCAATAACATAATTTGAAATGAAGAATGGGATGCCTAACATGAACATGATTGTTTACATTCTCTACTCTGTCTCTAATATAAGCTTCGCAAAATAAGTTTCGTGTGCAAATAATTTCTGAGACTGTGCAATTAATGTCACAAATGCGGTATCCTCACAGAACTCTGCGAGAAGAATGGAAGAAATAAACTGTTCTGTTCCCTTTCATTTTCCTTCTTGTGTTTCAGATTTATCTTCGATTATGTTTTTGTGACAGTTGTACATAGTTCTTTAGGAAGCTGTGTGAGTATTTTATTGGTCACAGTGTATTAACTGAGTATTTCTGTTTCCTCTTTCTAACTTATTTTCCTGTAGCTAGTAGAGAAAAACAATTGGATATTTACAGAGGCAATTACAATATATGTATATATCTCCTTCATCATATGACTTGCTGTTTACAGGACGTTTCTCTAAACATGTCTCACTGAGGTCGCGTCATAGCTCAGGCGGGTAGTCACTGGATTTCCACCGCGGTGGCTCGGGTTCGAGAGCGGGTCTGATCATATGGAATTTGTGGTGGACAAAGTAGCTCTGGGCCGGTCACGGTAACCGAGCTCGGAAACCGGGATCGTGGGTTCGAATCCCACTTAGCGCATGGATGTTTGTGTGCGTTTTTCTGTGTTTGTGTACAGGTAGAGGCCTTATGACGAGCTGATCACCCGCCAAAGGAGTCCTACCGAATGTCTAAGCTCTAGTAAACCGAAATGAAAAACGGAGAGTTTCATGGAGGTAGGCCTAGGCCCAAATGAGGGTTATAGCGCCAATGAATAAAAAAGTAGCTCTGCGGCAGATTTTCTACGATTATTTCGGTTTCCCGAAACTTCATTCTTCATGAAACTTCAAACTTCAGTCCGTTAATTGCTCCATAATCTGTCATCTTGGGCTAGTACACTAGAGCAGTAGTGGCTGCAGTCTATGCCTGGTTGAAGTGTTTCTTTATATTTGTGCAGCTGCCATTCACCGAAAAGTGTTCTTACACGCACAGCACAGAAGAGAACACAATTATCGTGACCATAATTTTACCGCGATTTTCACAAAAAATGAAACAATTTTTCACTCTTATGGAGCACAAGATACAAGTCAAATCCCCCCCTTACAGTTTTATCTCCCATACTTTAGAAGTTAATTTTATTCTGTACATAATGCTTAGGCATGCTGTGACGCTTGAAATTCGCCGATTTTCACTGAACAATTAGGTAAAATTAAAACAACTATTTGCTTCACTCTTCGGACGGAAAATTTCTTGCGAACATGGGCTGTGACATATAAATCTTCAGCGACAATTGTCTTATGTTTCTGGGGAAAGTCGAGCAAATTGTAGATTTTCATTCTTCCCGCTGATTTAGGATTAAGATAAATTAAATTCTGTTGTACTTAATTGTGAGTATATACAAAGTCTATTCTTAGTTATCTTTCGATTTGATATTCCGTTAAGAGGATCTAAAATACAAAAGTCCTGGAGGTTCGATCCAACGTCAAATTTCTTGTTTTTTCCTGGTCATTAACTAAAACTCTTTTTTTTTATTTGTACTGACTTTACAGATGATAATTTCAACTGCAAGGACTTAGAGAAGGACTCCCCTTCCCGAGTTCCTGCATTAGATATTTCATTTTTAAAAATTACATTACAAAGAACAACTCTTAAAGATGTAAGATTTGAGGCTTTCACGGCGGTGACTATGAAGAAAGCTGTCTTCTGGGATTTGGCACCGTGTATATGTGGTGTTAACCGACGTTTCGGAGAAACGTATCGCCTCCATCTTCAGGGTAGATATATACACAGCTGTGTATATTTCCAACAACAGTCTGCTTTTACCGGTTCTCACGGTCTCTTCGCTTACGGATTTCTTATATTTTTCCTTCTACCCTGAAGATGGAGGCGATACGTTCCTCCGAAACGTCGGTTAACACCACATATACCCGGTGCCAAATTACAGAAGACTACTTTCTTCAAACTCTTAAAGATATATTACGAAAGAAAAACAGACAAAACCTGTGTTACAGAAACAAAAACCCCTATCAAAATAACCCCCCTCTCTCTCTGTCAGTAGAGTATTATTGTCCTATAGAGAGAATCCTTTCATTTCGCCAGCATTCTTCCTCTCTTGTCTTGTTACTACGTAGACAACAACAACATGCTTTTTTTTGAAGTGCTTAAAATGATTTGTGTTTACCGCTGCTTTCTTGGCACCTGTTAAATGTATAAAACGAACACCATGCGGCGCCACAAACATAAATAATAGAAAGCACATGCGATGTCTCATCCTTCAGGACTTTCGCTACGTTTAATTGTGGTCAATAGAAATATATATTTATATGATTTTCAATATAAATACAAAATTTCATTATTTCTCTGCCGTTTTATTAAAAAGAAAACGGGGACGAGAAAGGCAATTTTCGCTTGTACTTTCTTACATAAGAGAGAAAAATATTTAGACACGAAATTATAACATCAGTTCGAAATGGCATATATTTTTAAAATGTGTTGAGGAAAATATTACAAAAGCAGAAAATTAATTTATAATAAAGCTAGAAAATTGTATTTCAAGTCTTCGAGTTGAAATTGACCTCTTACACAACCTTTTAGGACCACGTGTTAGATTTTGCTCTATCGTTTATTTTTGCAAGAGGAGGTTCTACATCGTAAGGCAGTTTTAATTTAAAAAAAAAAAAAACTTAAATTTACATATCAACTGTCCATATACTCGTATACATGCAAAACATTTAAAGTGTCTATATTTCTGTGTTGTGAATGATATGAAACGCCAGGTTCAGTTATGTTGTTCTGGAAATTTCACTTCCCGTTGATGCCATCTGAACGCTCGTGTTCATTTTCAAAAATTTCATGCTACGGCAACTGTAAAGGTCTTGATCAATTTTAAGAAATTTACGTTTAACGTAAAATTATACTAATTTCTAAGCTTAATTAGCTCCGTAATATAGGCTAGCGCACGTCATACTCTCTAATAGTCTCTAATTTAAAAGTACTCATATACATTAATTATAAATTATAATGTCACATATAAATATAAATTTTAGAAAAGTATTTGAATATAATAAAATATTCTCATTTTCTTGAATTTCCTTTAGAACTCTATTATTGAGAAAAGACCATCTCTGTGGTCTAGTGGTCACAGTTCCTGGCTGCAGATCCAGAGGTTGCGTTCGATTCCCTGCGCTATCACATTTTCTGAGAAGTA